>NC_053026.1:273705134-273742201 GCF_003073215.2 Triticum urartu
TGGAGCTGAGGCCCAATTTGCCGGGGGGGGTTCTGCTTTTTTATTTCTATTGTTTTATTTTTACCTTTTCTTTTCTATTTCTTTATTTCTCCTGCCTATAGTTTAGCTAGCAAAAGAATTTTGGTGAACGTGAAACTTGGCACTTAAGTATTGGGTCATATAACTGACTTGCACACAAAGTTTCAAGTCATTTTGAAAAGGATTAATATTTGTATTCTTTTAAAAGGTTAATTTGAATGTTGTTTGTCCCTATTTTAAATTATCTTAGAGGCATATAAACATTCCCAATATGTTGTTTGATGTTTGTTAATTTGTTAGTGAGTACTTACAACCTTTTGACCATTTTTAATTCACTGTTTTATGAAATTATAATTTGACTTGTTATTTGAATTTGAATTTGATCCCAATTTGAAACAAGTGAGGTTTAGCAAAAGTTAAATTATGATGACCTGGCATGATTAGCAAGGGTTTACTGTAACTTAACTATCTGGGCGTCACAGATATGCCTAGTTGATGTTAGACTATCTTCTCCTTTTTGTCTTCTCTACAACCACCATTCTATTCATAGTGCTATGTCCATGGCTCACGATCATGTATTGCGTGAAGATTAAAAAGGTTTGAGAACATCAATAGTATGAAACTATTGCTTGGCTTATCATCGGGGTTGTGCATGATTTAAATACTTTGTGTGATGAAGATAGAGCATAGGCAGACTATATGATTTTATAGGGATGACTTTCTTTGGCCATGTTATTTTGAGAAGACATGATTGCTTTGTTAGTATGCTTGAAGTATTACTATTTTTATGTCAATATTAAACTTTTGTATTGAATATTTCGGATCTGAACATTCATGCCGCAATAAACAAAATTACATTGAGAAATATACTAGGTAGCATTCCACATCAAAAAATTCTGTTCTTATCATTTACCTACTCGAGGACGAGCAGAAATTAAGCTTGGGGATTCTTGATACATCTCCAACGTATCTATAATTTTTGATTGTTCCATGCTATTAAATTATCTATTTTGGATGTTTAATGGGCTTTACTAAGCAGTTTTATATTATTTCTAGGACTAACCTACTAACCCAAGGCCTAGTGCTAATTGTTGTTTCTTTGCCTATTTCCGTGTTTCGTAGAAAAGGAATATCAAACGGAATCCAAACGGAATGAAACCTTCGGGAGAGTTATTTTTGGAACAAACGTGACCCAGGGGACTTGGAGTGGACGTCAAGAAACAAACGAGGCGGCCACGAGGCAGGGGGCGCGCCCTCCACCCTCGTGGGCCCCTCGTAGCTCCACCGACCTACTTCTTCCTCCTATATATACCCATATACCCTGAAAACATCCAGGAGCACCACGAAACCCTATTTCCGCCGCCGCAACCTTCTTTACGCAAAAGATCCCATCTTGGGGCCTTTTCCGGAGCTCCACCGGAGGGGGAATCAATCACAGAGGGCTTCTACATCAACACCATAGCCTCTCCGATGATGTGTGAGTAGTTTACCTCAGGCCTTCGGGTCCATAGTTATTAGCTAGATGGCTTCTTCTCTCTCTTTGGATCTCAATACAATGTTCTCCTCAATCTTCTTGGAGATCTATTTGATGTAACTCATTTTGTGGTGTGTTTGTCGAAATCCGATGAATTGTGGGTTTATGTTCTAGTTTATCTATGAACAATATTTGTTTCTTCTGTGAATTCTTTTATGTATGATTGGTTATATTTTTAAGTCTCTTCGAATTATCAGTTTGGTTTGGCCTACTAGATTGATCTTTCCTGCAATGGGAGAAGTGCTTAGCTTTGGGTTCAATCTTGCGGTGTCCTTTCCCAGTGACAGCAAGGCACGTATTGTATTGTTGCCATCGAGGATAAAAAGATGGGGTTTATATCATATTGCTTGAGTTTATCCCTCTACATCGTGCCATCTTGCTTAATGCGTTACTCTGTTCTTATGAACTTAATACTCTAGATGCATGATGGATAGCGATCGATGTGTGGAGTAATAGTAGTAGATGCATGCTGGATACGGACGTGATGCCTATATACATGATCATGCCTAGATATTCTCATAATTATGCACTTTTCTATCTTGAGAGAAGCCACTAGTTAGACCTATGGCCCCCATGTCTATTCTCTATTATATTAATCACCCGTCAACTAGCTATTTCTGTCGCCATTTATTTTGCAATCTTTATATTCCAATCTATATCATAAAAATACCAAAAAAATCATCTTATTATTATTATCTCTATCAGATCTCACTCTCGTATGTGACCGTGAAGGGATTAACAACCCCTTTATCGCATTGGTTGCGAGGTTCTTATTTGTCTGTGCAGGTACGAGGGACTTGCGTGTAGTCTCCTACTGGATTGATACATTGGTTCTCAAAAACTGAAGGAAATACTTACACTACTTTGCTGCATCACCCTTTCCTCTTCAAGGGAAAACCAATGCAGTGCTCAAGAGGTAGCAATGAACTATTGTATTGATGTTGTAGCTTGTGGCGAGTGTAAGCCTTTATCTTGTATTCTCATCTATTCAGTACATGGTATGTTGTAATGGTATCCACCTTGCTATGCGCTCGTAATGCGGTTATGCCCTAGTCATGAATTCATCACGTGATTGGGATAGAATCGCATCTTGGGCGCTACACGGGGATGAACCCCGGGTAGGCAATGGAACCCGGATCCTTTTCAAAAACATCGGGGCCAGCAACGCCCCTCAATCCGGCTCACACTTGAGCGGGTTGCTCAACCCGGCCAAAAATACTCAACCCGACTCCGACGGGAAGCGCGAGACGGCCAAACTCTGCACAACCAAGACTTCTCCAAAAAGCCAGCTCCCCCTTGGCGTGTTCCTCAACCCGTCCACGGGTCAGCTCCTGTCCCATCCCAGCCGTACAACGGGACGAGTCTCCATCTGATGGTGAGCAGGGCAACAGTTCCCCACCAACTCCTCTGGTCAGCCGACGCATGGCAACAGTGTCCCACCTACCCTGCTTACCAGGGTTGGCGTAGCTACAATACGCCCGACGTCACCGCTAATGCCGGCAAGCAGTGACCTGACGGGGTGCCACTATGGCAGACTCGACCCGGCCTCTCTGTGACGATCGACAAGACGGCAAATAGTGCCCCCGGCGCACGGGGATCACACCCGGAGAACCCGGCGAGCCCTGACACCCGGCGGGTCCCAGCGTCGGCTTCCCGTACAATGACAACTCGGCCCCATGGCCTTGTAACATTACCGTTGTATCCCTGGGGGTTGCCTATAAAACCCCCTAGGAGTTCTCATGCATGCGGGCAAGCAACTCACACACGCGGACACAAGATCAATTAGACTAGCAACACATTAGGAGAGGGAGCAGCCTAAGCCTTAGCCTGCCTTCCTTCTTCCTCCATACAGCTCTAGGAGCAACTCTGTACTGTTACGAACGAACTATAGTCGGCAGGACTAGGGGTGTTATCTCTCCGGAGAGCCCCGAACCTGGGTATGTCTTGCGTCCCTCGCTCGCTCATGCCTACCTCGCCTCTAGAGCCCACCGGTGCTCTCGAGCCTCCTCCTCTCTTTACCCATCACTTGTCATCTATCGTGCACCCACCAAGACAGTTGGCGCCCACCGTGGGGCTAATCAAGGTCCCGGCCGGAGACATGTTCCAGATGGGGCTCCCCTCTGACTCCGACGAGCCCGTCACGCTGGCGGACGACATCATCGACGCGTTGCACATCTCCGATGCGCTCGCGGTCGATGAGTACCCCATCGAGGTACTTGACATCTCCAGCTTTCCCGTCTCCCTCGGCGACGGCGCTCTTGCCGGGGCGATGGACCTCTACATAGAGGTATTCGTCACCGACACCAGCACTTCTTCATCCAGCATGTCGTGGAAGGCTGCCGAAGCTAGGGCCGTAGCGGATCGCGCCAACCCACCTAATCCGCTGCGTGCCACAATGAAGAGCCTTCGCTTCCCCATCACCACTGACGTCGACACCTCCAACATCGCCGAGACCCGGACTCGGCTCGAGGAAGACCGCCAGTGTCTGCTGGAGCTGTCCGAGATGCTCGCTGCCATGCAGTGCCGCCTAGACCCCGCTTAGCTGGAGCGCAACGCCGCCTACGGATTCAGGCCTGCCGCAGCCCAGCCAAGCCGGGTCGTCGATGTGCGGGCTCGGGGCGGCACAATCGGCCGCACCTTTGGTGCAATCACTCTCGTCTACGAGACTCCCGTGGAGAATATGCGCGCCGTCCAGGCGGCCGCAGTCGGTCTGGATCAACTTGCAGGCGAGGAGCTGAAAGACCGCCTGAAGTTGGTGAACGACCTCATCGACGTGGCCAATGCGCAGCACGATAGCCTCAACCAACTCGCCAAGCCGGCGGGATCTGGCTCCATCCAAACTAATGGTCCCAATGACCAGCAGAACACGACATATTCGCCACCCAACGAAGCGAACTCCGGCTGCACCCGGACCCGGCGTAACCGCGCCCCGACGACTGGCGGCGGCTTGGGCGACTAGCTTGTCCCGGAAGGCCGGCACCGGCGTGATCTTGCCCCACAACCAGGCCAGCATCCGGCTTCTGCCGACTCGCCCCCCCGTCGAGCGGTCGCTGACCGGCTAGGCCCGCACGCCATCGATGACGCCGACGCTCGCCACCGCCTCGATCAACTCGCCCTCTCCCTGGAGCTGGAAGAGAACAACGCCGTTGGGCCGGCGTGCTTCGGCTCACGCATCCGAGATTAGCCCTTCCCCAAAGGGTTCACGCTCCCCCACAACACCCCCAAGTACAACGGCACCATCAAGCCAGAGGACTAGCTCATCGACTACACCACTGCCATCGGCATCGCAGGCGGCAACTGTCGTCTCGTCGTGCGCTACGTGCCACTCATGCTCCAAGGTTTAGCCCGCATGTGGTTGAACAGCCTACCATCAGGCAGCATCAACGCGTGGGTCGACTTCGAACAAGCCTTCGTGCACAACTTCATCGGGACCTACAAGCTACCCGACCGACCCAACCAGCTCGCCATGTCCGTGTAGGGACCGACGGAGACCGGCCGCGAGTACCTCGCACGCTAGACCGAGCTCCAGAACAGCTGTGATGGCGTCCACGAAGTCCAGGCCATCCAGTACTTCGTCAACGGGTGCCGGGATGGCACACTCCTCAAGCACAAGTTCTTGTGCTCCGAGCCGGCCACCATGGTCGCGCTCATGGTCATGGCGGACAAATACGCCAACGCCGACTCCGCCATGAAGATCTAGGTGCCGCTGGACGAAGCCGGCAAGGCAAAGCCGGTTCCTCCTCCCAAGCCAGTTGGCGAAAGCAGCCGGCAGCAGCACAACCAGCAGAACAATAAGCGCAAGGCCGACCAGCCGGCTGAGCGCTACGACAACCGGCTCATTGCGGCCGCGGAATAGGCACTCGCGACCGAGCTAGCCGCCAAACACCGGCAAACTGGCAAGACGACATGGCAATCCATCATGAGCATCAAGGAGATGCTCGACGCTCCTTGCAAGCACCACAGCGGCGCGAGGCCATCCACGCACACGCTTCAGCAGTGCGCCATCACCAAGCGCATCATGCAGGGTGACATCCTGCCCCCTCCGGCTCCGGCTCCGGGAGTTGGGCAGCCACCTCCCCCTCCTCCTCCGCCTCCTATAGGTGGCGCGATGCACGGCGACGTCTACCCCGACCAGAACACGACCTACATCATCTTCACCATCCTCGGTGACGATAAGTGTAGCGAGCGCCTGATTCAGCAGCAGGTGAACACCATTGTCCCAACCAAGCCGGAGTAGATGCACTGGTCGGAGCACCCTGTCACCTGGACCCGGGAAGACCACCTGGTCGTCATGCCGAACCCGGGTGGCTACGCCCTCATCCTCAACCCCACCATTTATCGCGCCTTGGCGCACATGCAAGTTCTCCAATGGTCCTCATCGACAACGACAACAGTATCAACATCCTCTATCGCGACACCAAGACCAAGCTCAGCCTCGAGGCGAAAGACTTGGAGCCGACCCGGACGATCTTCCACGGCATCGTTCTCGGCCTCTCCTGCTCCTCGATCGGCCGGATCCGGCTCGACGTCCTGTTCAGCACCAGCGACCACTTCCATCGCGAGGCACGCTAGTTCAATGTGGTGGATCTGTCCAGCGCGTATCATGCGCTGCTGGGCCGGCCCGCACTCGCCAAGTTCATGGTCGTCCCCCACTACGCTTATCTGAAGATGAAGCTGCCGGTTCCGAAAGGCCTCATAACCATCACCGGCGATTACCGCAAGTCCCTGGAGTGTGCTCGAGACTGCGCCAAACTGGCCGAGTCACTGGTCATAGCCCAGGAACGGCGCCAGCTCTACCGGATCATTGCCCTGGGCAGCAAGATGCCATCGTGCCAGTTCCTATCGAGGAGCCGGCCGACGAGGGCTCGTTCAAGCCCTCCAAGGAGACCAAGAAAGTCAAGCTGAACCCGGAAGACCCCAGCTGCAGCAAGTATGTTGCCGTGGGCACCCGCCTCGACAGCAAATAGGAAGGCGAGCTCGTCGACTTCCTCCGTGAGAATCGGGATATCTTTTATTGGAACCCAAAGGACATGTCGGGTATCCCGAGGAAGTACGCCGAGCACAAGCTCCACGTCCGCAAGGACGCCATGCCTGTTCGCCAACCCCTACGTCATTTCTCTGAGGAGAAGAGAAGAACGATCGGTGAAGAAGTCGCCAAGCTTTTGGCGGCCGGCTTCATCATGGAGGTGTTCCACCCCAAGTGGCTGGCCACCCAGTCCTCGTCCTGAAGAAAAACAATAACGGGCGCATGTGTATCGACTACACTAGCCTGAACAAGGCTTGCCCCAAGGATCCATTCGCCCTCCCTTGGATTGATCAAGTCATCGACCGCACCGCCGGCTGCGAACTTCTATCCTTCCTGGATGCTTACTCCAGCTATCATCAGATAAAGCTGGACCCGGCCGACGCCCTGAAGACGTCTTTCATCACGCCCTTTGGAGCGTATTGCTACATTACCATGTCATTTGCCCTGAAGAACGCTGGCGCCACCTTCCAGCGCTGCATGCAGAAATGGCTGCTGCCACAACTCGGCCACAACATTCACCTCTACTTGGATGACATCACGGTGAAGACCAAGAAGCACCTCATGCTCCTTGACGACCTGAAGGAAACCTTCGCCAACCTGCGCGAGTACTGAGTGAAGCTCAACCCGGAGAAATGCATTTTCGGCGTCCCGGCCAGAAAGCGACTCGGTTTCCTCGTCTCGGAGCGTGGCATTGAGGCGAACCCGGAGAAAATTAAGGCCATCGAGCGCATGCGCAAGCTGGCTCGGTTGCACGATGTCGAGAAGTTCATCGGCTGCTTGGCCTCGGTCAGCCAGTTTCTCAGCCGGCTGGGCGAGAGGGCCTTGCCCCTGTATCAGTTGATGAAGAATACGACACCGTTTGAATGGAATGGCCAGGAAGACGAAGCCTTTCGGGACCTCAAATGCATGCTCTGCACCGCAGCCGTCCTGGCCGCACCGGCCAAGAAGGAGCCGTGGTTTCTATACATTGCCGCCACCTTGCGGCTGGTCAGCACGATGATGGTGGTCGAGCGACCAGAGAAGGGCAAGATCCAAGCCGGCCAGCGCCCGGTCTACTAGCTGAGCGAGGTGCTCTTCGCCTCCAAGCAGAACTACCCACACTACCAGAAGATGTGTTACGGCGTGTATTTTACCGCAAAGAAGTTGAAGCAGTATTTCCAAGAGCACGTTGTTACCATGGTCAGCATGGCCCCTCTCAGCGAGATCATTGGCTGCCGGGATGCCTCTGGCCGGGTTGCGAAGTGGGCACTCGAGCTAGCCGACCATACCATCATCTACGAACCCCGCACCACGATCAAGTCCCAAGCATTGGCCGACTTCCTCGTCTACTAGAACGACACCCAGTACCAGCCACCGCCGCCAGATTCAATGTACTCACGGATGCACTTCGATGTCTCCAAGATGTGCCTTGGCCTAGGGGCCGGCATCGTGCTATCTTCCCCGAAGGGCGACCGGCTTCGGTACACGCTCCAGATCCACTTTGCTGCCTCCAACAACGTCGCCAAGTACGAAGCTCTTGTGCATGGCCTCCGGCTTGCCAAGGAACTCGGCATCCGGCGCATCCTATGCTATGGCGACTCGGATTTGGTGGTACAATAGTGTAACACCCACGATGCGGATATATCTCCCACGTGTCGAGGGACGACTGAGAGGCATAACCGCATGGTGGTATTGTCGCAAGAGGGGTAATCTTCACACAATCCCATGTACTAAATAAGGAAGGGATAAAGAGTTGGCTTACAATTGCCACTTCACACAAATAACAAGTTAAACATACATCATCCAGAGTACAATCAAGGTCTGACTACGGAACCAAAATAAAAGAAGACAACCCCAAATGCTAGATCCCCGATCGTCCCAACTAGGCTCCACTACCGACCATCAGGAAACGAAACATAGTAACGACCAAGGTCCTCGTCGAACTCCCACTTGAGTTCGGTAGCATCACCTGCACTGGTATCGTCGGCACTTGCAACTATTTGGAAGAATCTGTGAGTCACCAGGACTCAGCAATATCACACCTGCGAGATCAAGAGTATTTAAGCTTATGGGTAGGATAAGGTAATGAGGTGGATCTGCAGCAGCGCTAAGGAAATATAGTGTCTTACATATGTAAATAAGAGTAAGATGAGAAGCTAAGCAACGGTCGTGAAGCTACAAGCGATCAAGAAGTGATCCTGAAACTCCTTACGGACAAAGATAACCCAAGACCGTGTTCACTTCCCGGACTCCGCCGAAAGGAGACCATCACGGCTACACATGGTGTTGATTCATTTTAATTAAGTCAAGTGTCGAGTTATCTACAACCGGATATTAACAAATTCCCATCTGCCACATAACCGTGCACATGGATCTCAAAAGTTTATACTCGGCAGGGGTGTCCCAACTTAGCCCTATCACAAGCTCTCATGATCAACGAAGGATATTCCTTCTCCCGGAAAGACCCGATCAGTCTCGGATTCCCGGTTACAAGACATTCCGACAATGGTAAAACAAGACCAGCAAAGCCGCCCGAATGTGCCGACAAATCCCGATAGAGCTGCACATATCTCGTTCTCAGGGCAACATCAGATGAGACATCCTATGAGTAAAACCAACCCTCAAGTTTCCCCAGTCTACTCGGTTCGGACCAACACTCAGAGGAGCACTGGCCCGGGGGGGTTAAAAATAAAGATGACCATCGGGTCCGCGGAACCCAAGGGAAAGTTATATGTTGGTAGGCAAATGTAAAACCAAGGTTGGGCCTTGCTGGAGGAGTTTTTTCCAAGCGAACTATCAAGGGGGTCCCATAACCCCAACCGCGTTAGGAATGCAAAATCAAGGAACATAACACTGGTATGACGGAAACTAGGGCAGCAAAAGTGGAACAAAACACCAAGCAAAAGGCCGAGCCTTCCACCCTTTACCAAGTATATAGATGCATTAATTAAATAAGAGATATAGTGATATCCCAACATATCTATGTTCCAACATAGAACAAACTTCATCTTCACCTACAACTAAGAACGCTATAAGAGGGGCTGAGCAAAAGCGGTAACATAGCCAAACAACGGTTTGCTAGGAAGGTGGGTTAGAGGCTTGACATGGCAATATAGGATGCATGATATAACAAGTGGTAGGTAGTGCGACATAGCGATAGAACGAACAACTAGCAAGCAAAGATAGAAGTGATATCGAGGGTATGGTCATCTTGCCTGCAATGTTCTCAGAGTTGTCGAAAGCTTGAACCTCGTTGGCATACTCAACATGTTCCTCGTTCACGTACTCATCTCCCGGCTCTACCCAAAGCAAGAACACAAGCAATGGAACAACAATCAATCACGGGGCAATGCACAAGCAACATGATGCAATACATGGCATTATATGCAAGATATGATATGCAATGCATATGCATGCTCCGGAAGGGAAAGAATGATCAAGGCATCAACTGGGCCAACCAAGTATGCCGCTGGAAAGATGAGGTGATTTTGGTCGAAATTGATATAAGGATCACCGGAAACGGATGCACGTTTTGCAAATGACAAGCAATACAATGATGATGCAAATCTGCGATTAACATCATGATAGCACTTAGAATGCAACAAGAAACTAAGCTACTGCATTCCAACATATCAACAAAGCATTTGGAAGTGATGTACAAGAGATGCTTGACAAAACATGAACACGGAGCTACGGCTAAATCACAATACAACGGGTTCAAACAAGCTTGGCAAAAGTGCAAAAGATATCAGCTTCACAGACTAAGTGAAAATATTAACATGTCAAAAACAACATCAGGAAGAAATGTTTAGAGCAAGAAAACAACATGCTACAGGAACATATCATGGAAAACAAAGGAAGGGAATTCTTCTACTAAATGCATAGAACAAAATTCCCTTACTAAACATGAGCCAAAAAGGCACAGAAGATATGATGGCACCCATGTAAACACAGCAAGTTTTATAAACAGATTCAGACTGGAATTTCAGGGCATGGCAGAAACAGATTCATGGTAGCAAGTTTGCAAGATCATGCCACTCACCAAAAAGCATTACATGACAACACAAGCATACCAACAGTGCGAATACATGTTCGATATTCTAAGAAAGACAAAAGAAAGTTCATAGGGTACATGAATCACTAACAAAACACATGGCAATATTGATTAACATGTTAACAATCTGCCAGGAACAATATGTAGTAAAAATAGAGCATGGTAATGACAATCTAGAAAACTCAATAATTTCCACCAGAGGCATGAATAGATAGAGCATAACCACATGTTCAAAACATCCTTACTGAACTACCTCAAAATGTACATGGATCTCATGGTAGCAACAAGTTTATATGGCATCAAAATAACATCAGGAAAAGGACTTAGCAAAATCCTAAGTTCGTGAAAATAGTAACATCACGGAGCCTACTTTGTATGCTTGTGATAGTCACCACATTGCTCATAAAAATTCAAGACTTGCACCACTGTAATGATGGCATGATGGAGATCAAAACACATGTAGATATCATGCTCATAGGATGCACACACAAAATGCAACAAAAATGACAAATCATCAAGTTCTATTAAGAACCAGCAGTTAACATTATATAGCACTCTTGCAATGACAATAAAGGCATCAATATGGACAGTAACATACATGCAAATGCCACTAACATGAAGTGCTTAACGAGAAGAACATTTCGACATATTGTATATATGATTTGGAGTCACGGTCACCGAGATATGGCATGCCAAAGATAGCATAAAAATTACAGGGGAATAAGGACTTGGTGAAAATATAACCTCCGAATTCCAGATCTAGAGTTTTGCATGTGGTTCGAGGATCGCCGGAGGACTCGCCGAATCCTTGCCGGAGATGGAGAGGTCAGGAGAGGTTGCCGGAGGAGCACGGCGGCGCGGCGACCGAACGGGTGAGGCGGCAGCGGAGTTCGGTGGCGAGCAGGGCCGCAGAGGTGGCGACCGAACGGGCGAGGCGGCGGCGGCGAGTGGCGCGGCGGAGGCGGCGGCCGGACGGTGGCCGAAGCTCGCACGGGGCTCGGGCGCCCGCACGTGGCGGCGGCGCGGCTTCCCGGGCCACGGGGGCCAGATTTGGGCCGAGTGGGCCGGCACGGTGGGTGGTGGCGGTGCGCCATGTCTCGCACTCTCACTGGAGAAGGGCGGCGGCGGGTTTCGTCTGGAATTTCGGGGGGAGACCTATATATATATATAGGTAGGAGGAGCTAGGAGAGTCCAAAAGAGGTGCGGTTTTCGCCCACACGATCGTGATCCAACGACGGAGAACATGGAGAGGGTTTAGATGGGCTATTGGGCTGTTTTGGAGGGGTGTTGTGCTGCAACACAAAAGAGGCTTTTGCGGTTACCCGGTTAGCCGTTGGGGCATCAAACGGCCTCCTAATGGAACGAAATTTGATAGGCGGTCTACCGGTGATGTACCAAGGCCACTCGACAAATCTCGGCCATTCTGAGAAAGTTTTTCTCCCGCTCACGAAACGAGGTTAGAAGGGTGCAATGGGGCACGAGAAAGCGTCGAATTGTGAAACGGACAACGGGGAAAATGACCGGATGCATGAGACGAACATGAATGCAAATGAGATGCACATGATGACATGAGATGAAATGCATGATATGAACAAAAAGCAAAATGAAAGACAAAGCCCAACCACGAAGTAAAATATCATATCCCATAGCCAAAAATGGCAAGAGTCGGAGTTACAAATATGGGAAGTTACATCCGGGGTGCTACAAGTAGTGCTGCGGCGAGTGGGACGCCCGCGACTCCAACATGGCGAGCTACCGCTTGCTCGTCCAGCAGCTGTCCGGCTTCTTCTACGGCTGCGTGTTCCTCTACATCCCGCACATGAAAAACAAAGCCACTGACACACTTGCCAAGATCGCCTCGTCTCGGCAGTCCGCCCCATTCGGCGTCTCCCTCGAGCACCTGCACAAGCCGCTCGTCAAGCCGTCTCCGAACTCCAAGTCCATCTTCGTCCCAGACAACCCGGCCGCGCCTCTACCCGGCTCAGGGACTGCCGAACCCGGCCCGAGGACTACTGAGCCTGGCTCGGGGGGATACAGCCATCAACCCGGCCACCGTCATCCTCGACCCGGCCTCCGTCATCCTTGACCCGGCCGTCGCCGTCCCCGACCCCGGGGCTGCTACCTCCGTCTTGGGAGCTGCCATCCTGGAACCCGCCATGGTGGCCGTCTTCACTTTGGTGACGACCCATCTCGGAGTTCCTGGAGAACGGGGTTCTCTCGATGGACGAGACCGAGGCCGGACAAGTGCAGCTCCGGTGTCCGCCTACAACATCATCAACAACGAGCTAGTCAAGCGCAACTCCACCGACGTTTTTCAACCCTGCGTCGAGCAAGACAAGGGCATTGAGAACCTCCTCGACATACAGCAGGGCGAGTGCGTGCACCACGCCGCCTCAAGGTCCATGGTGGCCAAGGCTTTTCGCCATGGTTTCTACTGGCCCACGGATGCTGAGTCACTTGTCCTCAAGTGTGTGGGATGTCAGCGCTTCAGCAAGCACAACCACCAGCCGGCCTTAGCACTCCAAACCATCATGATCGCCTGGCGTTTCGCGGTCTGGGGACTCGACATGGTGGGGCCCCAAGACCGCTCGAGGTGGCATGACCCATTTGCTGGTGGCGGTGGACAAGTTCACCAAGTGGATCAAAGCACGGCCGATCAAGAAGCTGGACGGGCCAACAACCATCCGGTTCGCCAAAGATATCGCGGTGCGCTACGGCATGCTGAACAACATCATCACGGACAATGACACCAACATCGCCAAGGGCACGCTCGCGCAATACTGCTTCGTCTTCGGCATCCGCCTCAACCTAGCTTCCGTGGCACACCCGCAGTCCAACGGCCTGGTCGAGCGGGCCAACGGCCTCATCCTATCCGGCATCAAGCTGTGGCTTCTTGAGCTGCTCATTCATTCACCGGGCAGCTGGCTCGACGAGTTGCCAGCAGTCCTATGGAGTCTTTGCACAACGCCAAACCGGTCGAACGGGTTCACCCCATTCTTCCTCGTCTATCGACCCAAAGCTGTCATCCCAACCGATGTCGAGTTCGACTCGCCGCACGTCGCGATGTACACTGAAGCCGAGGAAGCCCGCGAAGACGGCGTCGACCTACTCGAAGAAGCACGCCTCTTGGCACTCAGCTAGCCAGCCATCTATCAACAAGGCCTAAGGCACTACCACAAAAAGAAGATCAAGCCCCTCGTAGACCGTGAGGGAGACCTCGTCCTCCGACTCGTCCAGCAACAAGCCAGGCAGCACAAGCTATCCTCCCCGTGGGAAGGCCCCTTCATCGTCGGCAAGGCCTTGTGCGACTGCAAGGCCTACTACCTCATCGACGCCCGCAAGTCAAACAAGCGCAAGAGAGACACCGAGGGCAAAGAAACAACCCGGCCCTGGAACGCAGAACACCTCCGCTCGTTTTACAGTTAGCTATGTGCACTTATGTGTCACTGCCTTTTGCAAACTATATGAAACTGTAGAGTCCCCGAACGACGCTCAGGGGCTGCCCTTTCCAACCAAAATTATTGAGTCTCCTGCACTTGCGCAAATTTCTCTTGAAAACCCCCACCGCCAGCTCGACTCGCTCGACCCGGGGGCTCGGGGGCTGGCCGGCTTGGTAAGCACCCATCGCCTTCCTCAGCAACTATTGGCGTGTTCGGGTCGCCGCGGCCCCCCACTTCACCTACGCCACAGAACCGGCTTCGGCTGTCGGCCGACAAGAAAAAGGGGCCAAAGCGCCAGCACACCACGAATACTAAGTGGAGACCGCCGGATTGCCCAACCCGGCCCTGTCACTTTAAGTTGCCGCATGAAAGTGCAACTATCCCTGGGTGGTTTTGGTAATGACTAACAACATATAGCTCATTGAACTAATGCTATTCCTAGATGATCATTTTAGAAAGATCAATGATTGGCAAGGCATAGATTAGGAATGTGGACACCTCAAAATGCGAAGAACACATATTGGCTCAAGCTCAAGACTCTACATTTTCATTTTAGTGATCCAAGATCACAATGAGTCCATAGGAAAAGCCAATACTATTAAAAGGGGATGATGTGTTGCTTAATGGCTTGCTTGCTCAAAATGCTTAGTGATATGCTCCAAAAGCCCCCAACCACTTTATCATATCCACATATATCCCAAACCAAAAGTCAAACTCGGCCCTACCAATTTGATCTATCTGGCACCACCAAGTTCACTTGACATAGCCACTGCCAGAAACCATAGTCACTTTGGTCTCACCGATAGGGATCTCGATCTCACCGAGATGGGATTGCAAGCTCTCTGTTTCCCTTTGTAACATTTCAGTCCAACCGAGATGAGCGATCGGTCCCACCGAGTTCATAATGCAAACTCTCTGTTTCCCTTTCGTAACATTTCGGTCTCACCGAAATGAGCGATTCGGTCCCACCGAGTTTGCCTGACCAACTCTCTGGTCAGTTTATTACCAAAATCGGTCCCACCGAGTTTGTGTAATCAGTCTCACCGAGATTATGTTATGCCCTAACCCTAATGAAATCGGTCCCACAGTGTTGACATGTCGGGCCCACCGAAAAGCCTAACGTTCACATTTTGAACTAAATCGGTCCAACCGAGTTTCATGATTCGGTGGTGATTTGTGTGTAACAATTAGATTTTGTGTGGAGGCTATGTATACCCCTCCACCCTTCTTTCATTAGCAAGGAGAGCCATCAGAACGTTCCTAGACTTCCAGCATTCATTTTTTGAGGGAGAACCACCTACTCATGTGTTGAGACCAAGATATTCCATTCCAACTATATGAATCTTGATCTCTAGCCTTCCCCAAGTTGCTCTCCACTCAAATCATCTTTCCACCAAATCCAAATCCGTGAGAGAGAGTTGAGTGTTTGGGAGACTATCATTTGAAGCAAAAGAGCAAGGAGTTCATCATCAACACACCATCTATTACCTTTTGGAGAGTGGTGTCTCCTAGATTGGTTAGGTGTCACTTGGGAGCCTCTGACAAGATTGTGGAGTTCAACAAAGGAGTTATTATGGGCAAGGAGATCGCCTACTTCGTGAAGATCTACCCAAGTGACGCAAGTCCTTCGTGGGTGATGGCCATGGTGGGATAGGCAAGGTTTCTTCTTCAAGGACCCTTCGTGGGTGGAGCCCTCCGTGGACTCGCGCAACCGTTACCCTTCGTGGGTTGAAGTCTCCATCAACGTGGATGTATGATAGCACCACCTATCGGAACCATGCCAAAAATCTCCGTGTCTACATTGTGTTCGCTCCCTCAAACTCCTCCCTTTACCTTCATATGCCATGTTTACATTCCGCTGCTATACTCTTAGACTTGCATGTGTAGGTTGATTGCTTGACTTGTTCTTAGTTGCTAAAATCTACCAAGACTTAAAATTGGGAAAAGTCTATATTTTTATTTGGTCAAGTAGTCTAATCACCCCCACTCTAGACATACTTTCGATCCTACAAGTGGTATTAGAGCTTTGATCTCCATTTGCCTTGATTTCCATAGCTTTTGGTGATCATAGCCTTAGTTTCACAACCTAGGAGAGTATGCGTCTAGCGAGGGAAATTACCACCGTAGAGGTCCTTACTTTGATGGTACTAATTTTGCTAGTTGGAAGCATAAGATGAAAATGCATATTCTTGGACATAACCCCGCCGTTTGGGCTACGGTGTGTATTGCCTTGCAAGGTGAATTCTTTGATGGGAGAGGACCGAACCATGAAGCTAGCCTGGAAGAGTTGAAGATGCTGCAATACAATGCTCAAGCTTGCGATATCCTCTTCAACGGGTTGTGCCCCGAAGAATTCAATAAGATCAGCCGTCTTGAGAATGCAAAGGAAATTTGTGATACTTTGATTGATATGCACCAGGGTACCGACTCCGTCAAGGCATCCAAATTGGATGTGCTTCAAAGTCAACTTGACAAGTTCAAAATGAAGGATGTTGCAGGTGTCGCTGGAATGTACTCTAGGCTTTCTCTCATCACAAATGAGATTGCCGGCTTAGGAAGTTAGGAGATGGCCGATAGATTCATCATCAAGAAGATTCTAAGAGCCTTGGATGGAAAATATGATATGGTGTGCACGTTGATCTTAATGATGCCCAATTACAAAGATCTCAAGCCAACGGAAGTCATTGGAAGAATTGTTTCTCATGAGATGTCACTCAAGGATAAGGAAGAGCTTCACAACAAGTCTAGTGGTTCTTACAAAGCCTCATGTGATGCTCCTACATCATCAAGTGAGAAACAAGCCTTCAATGAAGAATTGAGCCTAATGGTGAATAAGTTCAACAAGTTCTACAAGAGTAGAAGCAAGGAAAGAAGCTCCAAGTTAAGGTCCTACAATGATAAAAGATCTTCGAGTCATGAACGTAACTGCTACAATTGTGGAAAACCCGGACACTACTCCAATGAGTGTATGGCTCCCTACAAATGAAGAGAAGATTCACCCAAAAGGAGAAGTAGAAGAGAAGAATCACCACCAAGAGAAAGGAGTAGAGATGGTCTAGAACATCACGGAGAGGCAAGGATTCGGAAAGGAAGGACAAGTCATCAATGAGCTACAGAAAGAAGACATCAAGGTCATGTTGGTGAATGGGTATCCGGCTCCGACTCCGACAATCACTCCGACTCCGAATATACTCAAGATGAAGGTGTTTCCGGTCTAGCACTTGTGTCAACCAACTCCTACGATATATTTGACTCACCAAATTAAGGAATTGGAAAATGCTTCATGGCTAAAGGCCCAAAGGTATCACACCCCGAGTATGTTGATTTCAATAGTGATGAAGATGATTTGCTAGGTGATGATGATTTACTTGTTGACAACTCCAGTGATGAAAACGATGACTAAATTGCTATTAATCATGCTAATCAAGATAAAACAAATGATGATGATAAGAAGGATATTGAGCGTCTAACTAAGGAACTAAACACTCTTAAGTTAGCTCATGAAACTACCTTGGAAAATCATCAAGAGATTTTAAAGACCCATGAGAAGCTACGCTTTGAAAAGCTCAACCTTGAGCAAGAGCATGGGTTCTCAAAAGCAATCAATGATGATCTTCGCAAGAAAACTTCTTCTTACATTACCAAGGGCTTACTCTTGTCTACTTATATGCCACAAGTAAAATCTAGCAACAAGATTATCAAAGATTCTTCTTCTAGTAGTAAAAATAATCATGTCAAATCCAATGTTGTTGCCTCTAGTAGTTCTCCTGATTCCACTAAGGATTCTCTTAGCCAAGTTGCACTTGAGCAATAAAATAGCTTGTTGAAGGGAATTATAGAGAAAGGTGTTTACAAGAGTCTTGCCAGGAGTAAGCAATTTGAGGAAATTGTATGCAAGCAAGGAAGGCACTGGAAGAATCAAGGTATTTTTTTTGAACGAAAGATCAATGCCAATGGAGTCGAGTGGAATGAAGATCAATACCCCAAGACAAAGTTTGTTCCTCAACAAGAGAAGTATGGTCCTACTTATTTCCAAGGGACACAAGCTCAAGATGATCTTCCACCACAAGACCACAAGCAAAAGGGCAAGGACAAGCTTCAAGAGGAGATTGATGCATTTGAAGATGCCCCTAAGGCCTTGGTCAAGTGGGTTCCCAAGATTACATCGAGTTCTACTTCATCAAGTACGATTACAACTCCAAGGATTCCCATCAAGATGATGTGGATCCCGTAGAAGAACTAGAGAGTTCTTGAGGGTGACTCCGCCAACATACTACATTCATATTATTTTGGTGAGGACAATTGCAAAGAACTTCCACATCTTGCACTAGTTCAAGGAGTCACAAGCCCTCTTGTTGGTAAGACAAGGGACAAGGTAACCTAATGCTTTCATGGACATCATAATGTGTGTATATCACTCTATGTCTATGGATATTATTGTTTGTTCCTTGTGGGACTAACCCGTGTAGGTATTAGAAGTGCAACTCACTCCAATGGATTGCTCCAAATGATCTACATCACATTGAGCATCCACATCTTCAACACCTACATGAAGTCATCATCTACAAAACCCAAGGTTAGTTCATCCCTCTTAGGGGGGGATATCACATCCAGGGGGAGCTTTACTCTAATCAATTGAGTTAAAGCAACTCTAATGGTGTGAACACAAAAATGCTTTATGTAAAAATGGTAACCCCACTTGAGCTTAAGCGATGAGTATGACCTACGATCAAATGTTCTCATTTGACTCCTTGGTCAATATACTCATATAGAGATGACCTAGTCATTTCCAATTGCTTGATAGATGCTACAGTGTTTGTGCATGCTTTCTCACATATTTCATTTGCCATTTTATTGTGTGAGCATGTTGATTGCATATTTTACTCATTGAGGACATCCACTTGTTGTTTTGATTGTTCGGCTTTTTCTCTTTTGCCAAGTGGATGGACAAACATCCTCTAGCTATCTATGCTTTTCTCGTCTCAAACTATATTCGTGCTACATCACAAAGTTTGATCAAGTCAGATTCGAACCACTCTGTGTGAGGAGCACTCGGAGTCCCTGATTCGTCATAGACTTAAACTTCCAGAACCTCTCTGTGCATTTCGGTCTGACCTATCCATTAACTTCGGTTACACCGAGTTCACTGAGTTGATCTAGGTTTTCAATCTTGGTTCAACCGATTTAAACTTCTCGGTCACACCAAGTTCAGTAACGACTTGTGATTCTGCATCTCGGTGCCACCAAGTTATTCCACTCGGTCACACCGACGGGGTCGAGATATATATACCCATGGGTGTGATTTTGGAAATTTCTGCAAACCTCCTCAGCCCGGGCGTGTCTTGCTCTGCCGTCTCGGGTCTCCGGATGGTCTCCTTGTCGCCAGCGACCTCCCGCCGCTGGTTTTTGTCGCTGTCAACGGGTTCTACCCCACTGTTGCCGCCGTAGCGCACTCACCGCCGAACTAGGGTATGAGTTCGATCTTTTGTGCTAATTCCTTACTCCAATTCTTAGCACAATGCAATGCCATGTTCTTCACCATGTATGAGATCAATCAATCCAAAGAAAACTTCCTTTAAGTTAGGTTTGACTCGAAAATTTAGGGTTAGGTTTCCGCTGAACTCATCTCGGACCGACCGAGTTATAGAAATCAGTCTCACCGATTTGGCTTAGGCCATTGCACTTGCACCTTTCAGTCTGAACGAAAGTTGCAAATCAGTGCGACCGAGTTCGACTCTCTGTGAAACCCTAGCAATCTCGGAGCCACCGAACAGTGACTCGGGCTGACCGAGTTCACTAGTATAGACTCCAAAAGTTGCTTCGGTGTCACCGAGTTTAACAAATCGGTAGCTCAAAAATGCTTTCTGTTGAGAACTAAACTAAGTTTTTGACTCATATGTTTTGCAAAAACTCTGCACTTTGTGATGCTCATCCACTCTACCTCATCTATGTCTATTCATAGGGTCTGCTATCAGTTTGCTTGCCAGAATGTCTGACCAGAGCGATAGCCAGAACAAATCAGAAGAGCAAGTGCACATGACTGAGGCACTAGTCCCTCAAGCAGCTATGATGAGGGCAGCAGGAGCACTCCAAGAAATCTGCCCAAGGCAGCCACCAGATCAAGGAAGAAGAAAACCTCAGATTCTGAGGATGAGGACTATGTGGCTGTTGAGGAAGAAGTAAGCTCCAAAAAAAGTGTTGAAGAAGGAATATAGTACTAATGCTACAACAAAGCCTGGATTGCATAATAAGGCCCCTGCCAAGAGTGTGCCAACCTTAAAGGCCAGCACCTCGACTGCTGAAACTTCTAAGACAACTGAAGAGGCTGCTGGAGAGAGCAAGAAAAGGAAAGAGAGGGTCAAGAAGACCACTGCCAGAGTCATTGGAAGATCCTCTATCATGAGAGATCTAGCTGAAGAAGATGAAGAGGAAGAGGATGTTGCACCAGCACCCAAGTCCCAAAAGCTTATGGGGGATGCTATTAAGTTAGGGGCTGCTCCTTCAAAGCCCAAGACTGCCCCCAAAGCTGTTGCTCAAGTTCAAAAGACTTCTAAGCCAAACAGAAGCACCAGGAACATTCCAGCTGAAGAGAAAAGGAAGGCCCCAGTGCCTGAGATGGAACAAGAATATGCTGAAGCCCAAGTGCTCAGAAAGCATAAACAAAAGATTCTAGATCACAATGACACCCATCCAATGGCGAGGATATGAACATCAGGAAGGATGCATGTCTTAGACTTTCGAGACAGTCTGATCCCTACGTTGTGAGAAGGAGGACTATGGTGGACTATATGGTCCACACCAAAGAACAACAAGATTTCTATGAAACTATTTTGCTTAACAAGAAGCCTATAGTTTGTGATATGAAATGAGTTGGTTGGGAATTCATTGATGCGAATGAAGACTATTTTCCCGGTGTACATGAGAGCTTCAAATCATGTGATGTTGACAAATTTGTGGGTCGGGCATCTCCAGCGCCGGGTCACACAGCCGCCGACTCCCCCTCGGTGGCCTCTGGGTTCACCGAGGCGCCGATGTCTCCCTCCTCGGTGTCCCATTCACCATATACGCCCGTCTCCTTAGAGCTTCCCTCTGGGTCATCCAGAAGCAGGCCGTGGTCATCAACAGGAACGACTCCATCGCCGTCTATCCGCTCCGGCTGGAACTCATCGTGAATGGTGAACCTGGTGATGTAGCTGGCTCGAGTGGTGACCCGGCCTACCTCCGGCTGCAGCTAGCGCTCTGCGCTGACTCACTGGCCCATCAGCGCGTCCAGTGCCAGACATCATGAACTTAAGTGCCATCTCGGCACCAGCACGGGCGGCGGAGACGCGCCACACGTGGAGCCGCTCCGGGCCCGCCTCCAACCACCGCGCCAGCCGCGTGAAGCTGTTCAGTGCAATGGAGCCAGGCCAAAGGGCCGCCGTCATCGCCACACCGGCCTCAGAGAGCCGACCAATCTACTCGCCCAAGAATCACAGACGGCTTCACAAGCGGTCACGATCTCCGGGAAGGTCCAAGCCACCTGCGGGGCGGTCCTGGAGCCCATGACTCCCTGCGTGTCTCGATGAAAGTGGACGGCCTCCTCCGGTAGCCCGCACGCCTCTGGGAAGTGCCCTATCAAAAAGAAGAGCAAGACAAATCAATAACCAAGGAAGCACTTACTGGAGAAGGACTCTTCCAGGTGCTGCTTTTCAAGCAACATACCGCGTCGCTCCCTGGCAATGGTACGGTCACGCTCCTGAAGCGTCTTCTCCAAGTCGGCAACCTTGGCAAGGGCCACCTTCATCTCGGCGTCCTTGGCCTCGGCCACCTTCTCGGACTCCTCATGGCGACAGGTTTCCACCTGATGGGCCTCCTCCGCCGTGGTCCCCGTTGCCTTCAGGCATTCCACCTCGGCCTAGAGCAGGCCCTTATCGTCGGCCAGCTTGTCGCGTTGCTGGTCGTCCTTGGTAAGGGCTCCCTGTGCATCCACGACCTTGGCCGCCTCCGCCTTGAGGTGGTCCAACTCAGCCTCAAGTCGGCTCTTGTCACCCGCCAGCTGCTCCTACAGCCTGCCGGCTTCGTCACGCGCTTGCAGATCCCCTGTCGCCTCCTCCTTCGCCTCTGCCACCACGGCCCCAAGCCGGCCGGCGTCAGCAACAAGCCAGTCGTAATGATAACTGGCCCTGATCAGTCGAGTTCTCCAAGACGATACCTCGGCTGCAGTAGGCCATGCGACGAAGACTCGGAAACAAAGTACTACTTTAAGATTTGACCCAACTACTATCTAGTTGGCCCGAATCTCGGGGGCTACATCCAGTAGGTGCGCTAGCGCGCCCTACTAAGAAGAGCATGTAAGAAAAGATACTCGTGGCTACGCGGAGCGCCTCCTCTTTTCCGGCAAGCTGTTCCTTGAGTTGCCGGTGCTTCTCTTGAAGCCGGTTGAAGACGCCGACCCGGTAGGAGTCTAGTTGCTGTAATGGACAATGATCAACACAAGACAACGGTTTAAAATTTTACCCAATTACTACGTAGTTGGCCCGAATATTGGGGGCTACACCCAGTGGGTGCGCTAGCATGCCCCCACCAAAAAGAAGCAACAAAAAGAAAAATAGAAGACAAGGGAGAACTTACGAACACCGCATGCTGCAGCTCCCGCGTCTGTTCCACCTTGGCCTGGATCCTGTCCGTCCGCCCTCGAAGGCGCCGGCTCACGGCGGCCATTGCCGCCTCCTCCTGGGTCAAGGGCCTGAAGAAGACCTTGCTAGGACCAGCCCGAGCTGGCGAACCCCTGGCCTCGGCACCAGGGCGTACTCTCCATTGACCGCCTCCTCCGCGGCCGGCGCCCTCTCCGGCACGATAGCTAGAGTAGCCTGTGGCACCACCACCACCGGCGCCCCGCCCATCGGTGCCATCACCGCCGCCTCCCTCGACCCCCGTCCGCTCGACCACGTCAGTCTGCGGTGCGGTGTCGTCCTCAACCACCACGACCTCCTAGTTGAGGTCCACCACGTCCGCATGACCGCTCTGTCCATCCTCTCCCTCCGACGACGGCATGAAGACCGTCGCCACCGGCTCCATCCCTGCCGGCATCTTAGGCCATGAAGGCTCCTCGCCGGCTCGCGCCCACGCCGCTACGGCGTTGACCCAAGCCTGGGACGACTCCTCCACCAGATCCAGCTCGGCCCTATTCCGGTCCCGCCGGGCCAAGGCCACGGTGTCGGTCGGGTCCAAGCCGAGGTCTGCGTCGGCCATCACCTCGTCCCTATCGATGGCGCTGGTTCGGGTCTTCCGGAACACGGTGCCCTCGGTGGATGCAGCATCCGCCGCTGCCAGCGCCAGTGAAATCGGCAACCTGAAGCTCAATGAAGTAAACGGACAAGAACCAAGTGAAGTTGCTCAGCGATTCAAATTCAACAGAAAGGGAACTTACCCAAGCTCCACCGGGACGGGGCTCCTCCGGCGCCACTGCACCAACAACTCATGTCAACAACCCCCGCGCCGCCTCGCCCTCGGCAACCCAAGAAATATAGAAGAAAAACTTACCCGCACGGCACCCTGCGCCGGCATCAGCGTCCGCGTAGTCGAACCCCTTGACGTTGGCCAGGGGCTCCTCCGAGCCGGCCCGCACCACCTGCGTGGGCACCTGGTCATATGGATGACAGATGGCGTCGGGATGAACAAGAAGATGGGCAGCGGCAAAATACGAAGACCAAGGACTCACTACGGGTGCCAGGGTCGCCTGGCTGTATGGGGGTTTCCCGAACTCCCGGTCCTCCTACAGCCCGGCCTTGGAAATGTCGTTGACCCGGCGGGCGACCTGGTCTTCTCCCAGGCATAGATTCGACATCCGGTTGGTGTCGTGGAGACCAGTCATCAGGCTGAAGCGGCAAGTTTATTTGGTCCGCGCCGAAGTTGCGGACGTAAAAGAAAGAATTATGACACTTCTTGGCAGAATCCTCCAGCGAAATCTTGGGGCAGCCCCCACCCGACCGCTTGTACATGACAGCGGCCCCGCAGGAGGACATCTCCTCGGCCTTCAGGCCCTGCTACTTCAAAGTGAAGAAAGCGCACCCAGATATCGATCGTGGGCTCGACCCCCAGGTACCCCTCGCAGAGGGTGACGAATCTGAAGAGCCGCAAGATGGCACCTGCGCCAAGATGATAGGGTTGGAGCCCGAAGAACTCCAGGAAGGTGCGGAAGAAATGGCTCGCAGGAAGGCTGAACCCACGCTTGAAATGCGGGTAAAAGAGGACGCACTCCGTCCCCTCCGGCCGGGACTCCCGCTCACCCTCCAGCAGGCGCACGGCGACCTCCATCTCCCCCAGCAAGTGCTTGGTGGAGCGGAGGTACGTGATGTCCTCTACAGTGATGGATGAGCCCATCCATGAGCCCGAAGGGAGTGCCATCGGGAAGATGTAGTGAAGGAAGAATAGAGAAGAGTGGCGGTGGAGCTCTGCTCGAAGCAGCGGGCGTCGCAGCATGCGGCGGTCGGAAGAAGCAGAGGAAGGATGAAAAGACAGGGGAGCGCGAGCGAGAATGATTTCCGCCGCCCCCTCCACCCAATTTATAAGCCATGATTCGAAACATGGGGAAGTGGGATCATTTGCGCTTGCCCCTCCCACTTCCCCGCAATAAGTGCGCACGTACGCACGCAATAACTGCCTCGAGAACGGCAACTGACAAGTGGACACCGCAATAAATCCTCACACGTGGCCCAAGGGCGTGCAGTGGTAGGACCTAGCCCATCGCCCTGTCTCGTCACGCGCATGGCCTTTCAGGCTCCTTCGTCTCCCGAGCGCCACATGGCGCCCGCGCAGAGCCCAAAATATTGCCTCAAGATTCGGCGGACTCCTCGGTTCCCACCCATGCCGGGATGCCATGATCCTGCTTTTGGAAGCCGGCACACATTGGGTGTTGCCGGACCCGGCGGTCACAACTTCGCCTCCTCAGGGGGAAACTGCGAAGCCCCCCCCCCACTCAAAGACGGCGGACCTTCACAGCTTCGGGACTACTGTCAGGGGGATGAACCCCGGGCAGGCAATGGAATCCGGATCCTTTTCAAAAACATCGGGGCCAGCAATGCCCCTCAATCCGGCTCACACTTGACCGGGTTGCTCAAGCCGCCCAACTCCCTCAAGCCAGCCAAAACACCTCGACCCGGCCCTGACGGCAGGCGCGAAACCGCCGAACCCGACACAACCAAGACTTCTCCAACAAGCCAGCTCCCCTTTGGCGTGTTCCTCAACCCGGCCACAGGTCAGCTCCCATCCCATCCCAGCAGTACGACGGGACAAGCCTCCATCCGAGGGTGAGTAGGGCAAAAGTGCCCCACCAACTCCTCTGGTCAGCCAAGGCGTGGCGACAGTGTGCCACCTACCCTGCTAGCCAGGGCTGGCGTAGCTAAAGTACGCCCGATGTCACCACTAACGCCAGTAAGCGGCAACCTGACGAGGTGCCACTGTAGAGGACTCAACCCGGCCACTCCGTGACGATCGACAAGAAGGCAAACATTACGCCCGGCCCACGGGGCCCATACCCGGAGAACCCGGCGAGTCCTGACACCCGGCGGGTCCCAGCGCCGGCTTCCCGGACATTGACAACTCAGCCCCACAGCCTTGTAATATTACCATTGTACCCCTGGGGTGGACCTATAAAACCCCGAGGAGCCCTCATGCATGCGGGCAAGCAACTCACACACACGAACACAAGATCAATTAGACTAGCCACACACTAGGAGAGGGAGCAGCCCATGCCTTGGTTTGCCTTCCTTCTTCCTCCATACAGGTCTAGGAGCAACTCTGTACTGTTACGAACGAACCACACTCGGCGGGACTAGGGGTGTTATCTCTCCGAAGAGCCCCAGACCTGGGTATGTCTTGCGCCCCTCGCTTGCTCATGCTAACCTCACCTCTGGAGCCCAACGGTGCCCTCGAGCCTCCTCCTCTCTTTAGCCGTCCCTTGGCATCTGTCATGCACCCACCACGACACTTGCACTTGGCTCTTCACCTCTTTGTGAAGTCGAACAATCATGGTATTACAGTGTATGCCTCTGGCAATCTAACACCGAATGAACTGATGCATGTCCACCGCCCGGGCGAGGGTAGGTTGCATTCTTAGGACGATTAGCCAAGAGACTGGACACTAGGAAGCGAGGTGTTTCATCAAGCCAGCTCTCGGTCACATTCAAAGTGCGGCAAGCACAGTTCGCACAAAGATGTGCCGCAAGGTTTGCTGACCTGTTTACATGCTGAATAACAAAAATAGAGAAAATATTACCGAGCGCTCCTATTTATAACATGATATGAGCCATAATTATGCGAGAATTGTGGCGAATGTTCCATGGAAGCAACTTCCATTATCACATGCGAGAACCATCGAAGAGAACCAAATGTGTTGAAGATTGCTTTATCATAATTTAAAATAAAATAAGAGTGCAGACGCTCCTCCATCCGCTTCCTAGTAGTAGTACATACCTCTATAGTAGTAGTACTAGTACTAGTACTAGTAAACTTTGCGCTTGGCTGTTCGCCTGTTTGGGAAGTCGAACAATAATGGTACTAGTATAGTATATGCTTCTGGAAATCTGACAGAGAATTAACTGTTGCACATCCACCACCTGAGCGAGGGAGAGCTAGCATTAGTCAAAAGTTTCTCCTTGTCCAGCGAGCCACCACACACAAGCTTCTCCCATCCTTCAAGCTTCTCCTCGTTCGGCAAGTTGATGGGACACAGCAAAGTAATGCTAGTCCATACTGCCTCCTTTCCAGTTAATATGGCTTAATTTCAAATGAGATAAATACACTGTCTGTCACTGTATATTTGTAAAAATACGGTTAGTGGACTTCATAATACGCTCATTGCGCTCAATATATACATTTTCCGGTGTTTATACAGTCACTAGCTCACCCTGGCTGAGTATGTGTGTGCATGCACATGTAGGTTCAGCACTTGAGCGTGACTGTGTGTGTTCCGTCATGTGCTCGGACATGCATGCATTAGGGCGACGCGCGCGTTTTTGCGTCCACGTGTACGTGTGATTGTTGCATGCATGCAGGAGGTTGTAGTCCCTCACATTCACATGTTCATAAGTCAATGCTTTGTCAAAACGTTGCATGCAAGGTTTAATCATTCATTGTTCACGCATGCATTCCCGATATTAATACATTGGTAAAGACAATTTCTTGAGGAAAACAAGCCCATGAATTGAGTATAAAGGGGACCAATAAGCTAGGATGGAGGGAGTACCAGTAGTGAACCAGAAGGAGGGAGTAGGTACTATTAGTACTACATAACAACGTGCAGTAACAAAATTCCTCTATGCGCATCCTGTCTACATGTCATGCAAGAAAATAGAGATAAGTACAAGTGAGACTCAGGAATGGTTATACACGTAGGGGGAGTACGTGTAGGGGCACTTAGGAGCAGTCAAATCACATAGTAAGTTAGTCGGAAAAAGCAACCATCATTTCACTCTTCAATGACACGTACGCAATATAAAATGGTTGATATGGAGAGAAAAAGAAAACCACTATATATACACTAGCAGGAGCCTAAGCTAAAAGCCTGCTTGCTTGGGTTGCTCTCTTCACAAGCATAGAACGAAGGTGGCCACTCCGCTAGTCATAGATCCAGCCTGATCCCGCCGCTGGGGCAAGGGAACGATGTTCTGCATAGACGCGGTCGACATCGGCGAGGGAGAAAACCCATAGTCCATGTGTCCCAATCGGGGGTCCCCGCGATATGGGCCGATGTCGCCTACCAACCGCCCTTCTAACTACAGCCCGACGTCCTAGGTACATCTTCCTTTTGGAGCCAGCTTGCTCCACTGCCGCAGCTCCCCACGTACCTCCATCACCATGTCGATCTTTCTCTACTTATATCGGCATCTCTTTGTGATGAGTTTATGTCTCATGAACTAGTGTCAGTTCTATTATTCTAATCATAGTTCTTCAATATCTTTGCCATCAGGGATGCTGAAAGGATCGAGAAGAGGTGTCTAGAGGGGGGTGATTAGACACTAAGTGCCAAAAGTTGCAGTTTTTAATATTCTTAAGTTTAAGTGGAGTTTAAGCACATGTTTAACAAACACAATACATATCAAGCAAGCATGCAATGAGTATATGAGCAGCGGAAAGTAAAGCATGCAACTTGCAAGAATGTAAAGGGAAGGGTTTGGAGTATTCAAACGCAATTGGAGATACGGATGTTTTTGTCGTGGTTCCGATAGGTGGTGCTATCATACATCCACGTTGATGGAGACTTCAACCCACGGAGGGTAACGGTTTCGCGAGTCCACGGAGGGCTCCACCCACGAAGGGTCCACGAAGAAGCAACCTTGTCTATTCCATCACGGCCGTCGCCCACAAAGGACTTGCCTCACTAGCGGTAGATCTTCACGAAGTAGGCGATCTCCTTGCCCTTACAAACTCCTTGGTTCAACTCCGCAATCCTGTCGGAGGCTCCCAAGTGACACCTAGCCAATCTAGGAGACACCACTCTCCAAGAAGTAACAAATGGTGTGTTGATGATGAACTCCTTGCTCTTGTGCTTCAAATGATAGTCTCCCCAACATTCAACTCTCTCTCACAGGATTTGGATTTGGTGGAAAGAAGATTTGAGTGGAAAGCAACTTGGGAAAGGCTAGAGATCAAGATTCCTATATTTGGAATGGAATATCTTGACCTCAACACAAGTGTAGGTGGTTCTCTCTCAAAAAATATGTATTGGAAGTGTAGGTATGTTCTGATGGCTCTCTCCATGAATGAAGAGTGGGTGGAGGGGTATATATAGCCTCCACACAAAATCTAACCGTTACACATAATTTGCCAAACTCGGTGGGACCGAATGGTTAAACTCGGTCGGACCAATTCAGCAAACCTAGTGACCGTTAGGATTTTCGGTGGGACTAAGATGCAACTCTGTAGGACCGATATGGTTAGGGTTAGGGCATAACGTAATCTTGGTGTGACCAATTACACAAACTCGGTGGGACCGATTTTGGTAATAAGCTAACCAAAGAGTTGGTCAGGCAAACTCGGTGGGACCGATTCACTCATCTCGGTGAGACCGAAATGTTACAAAAGGGAAACAGAGAGTTTACATTGCAATCTCAGTGGGACCGATCGCTCATCTCGGTAAGACCAAAACGTTACGAAGGGAAACAGAGAGATTACAATCCCATCTCGGTGAGACCGAGATCCCTATCAGTGAAACCGATTTGCTAGGGTTTGTGGCAGTGGCTATGACATCGGAAACTCGGTGGCGCTGGATAGATAGAATCAGTGGGGCCGAGTTTGACTTTTGGTTTAGGTCGTATGTGGATGTGGGAAGGCAGTTGAGGGTTTTGGAGCATATCACTAAGCACTTTGAGCAAGCAAGCCATTAAGCAACACCTCATCCCCTCTTGATAGTATTGGCTTTTCCTATAGACTCAATGTGATCTTGGATCACTAAAATAGAAAATGTAGAGTCTTGATCTTGAAGCTTGAGCCAATCCTTTGTCCTTAGCATCTTGAAGGGGTTCCACATCCTCTAGTCAATGCCACTCCATTGTTGAACTTATCTGAAACATACTAGGTAAAAGTGTTAGTCCAACAAGAGATATGTTGACATTAATTACCAAAACCACCCAGGGAGCACTTGTGCTTTCAATCTCCCCCTTTTTGGTAATTGATGACAACATACATCAAAGCTTTAGATAAAGATATAGAGAATAGCAAGTAAAGCTTTGGAAAGACATGTAACATGCATAGGCTCCCCCTACATGTATGCAATCATGTGAATATTGAATATAGGAGCATGTGAATGCGTAAACATGACAGAGTAAGCAATGTGTTACATGTATCTTGGCTATATGCATCAGAGCAAATGATGTGAATGTGAGAAATGTACCTTCATGCTCATGAGTCCTTCTTGCAAACAGTATGTACATCAGCAAGAACTTCTCATTCACATGACTGTGATGCATATACTTACCTTGTGGTCTTGAGTTGGCTTAGGATGGGCTGAACCTGCGCGAACAAGGTTAAATAACACAGATACACCTACTGACCAGAGCAAGCAAGAGAAACCACAAGAGAACCAAGACTGGGATGACATGTAGAGTGAGTACTAAGTACCACATTGGATATAGACATGTCCCCAAAGGTAAAGATATGCAATAAAATCAGAGATTTCCTTCCCTTAGATGTCTTGCTCCCCCTGAATCTGCATGGGATATTTGGAGAAGAGAGGGAACAGAAAATCAGAGCAACAAAAAAAGAAACAACAGAGCTTGAGCTAAAGCAAGCAACCAAACATGTCTTTCCCCTCTTAAAGACATGTGACATCTCTCCTCTTGAACACCAAGCATCTGGGGTCTTTGATGATATTACATTCTCCTAGTTGAGAAACTCTCTCCCCCTGAGTATTCTCTCTTTCTCCCCCTATAGGAAGAATTAAGCTTTGATGTGATCTCTCTCTCCCCTTTGACATCAATTTCCAAGAAGGGCTCTTCTGGACATGTGATACAAATGGGTTAGTCCTTGAGTCACAGAGCAAAGCAGCATGTCTAATATGATGCTGGTAGAGGACAAGAATCATTGAGTGGAGCTGGAGCAAACAGAAATCAGGAATAAGTGGCAAGTTGGTTTTCCTGTGGTGGAATCGGTGACTCCGAGTTGTGTGCTTCGGTTGCACCAAAAGATTTCGGTTGGGACGAAGAGAACAAACTGGTGTGATCGTGTTCATTAGAGTGAAACCACTTGTCACCTCAGCTCACTAGACAAGTAAGATCTCACAAGGATATGCAAGGAATTTACTGAAAGATTTGCAATGAATTGGATGCAGAAAATGCAGAACAAAAAGGAAAGAAAAGAAACTAAAAGTTCTAGATGAAGTTTTTTTTGAAAGGGGAAACAAATATGCAAGAGACAAAAGCACGGAGAGACACACGAGAACTTCATCTAGAGATGGTCACCGACAAAGTCACCTATGTTAGAGTATATTGACTTAGGAGTCAAGTGAGAGCACTTGATCATAGGTCACACTCATCATTTAAGCTCAAAATGGGGTTACCATTTTTCGTTTAAGCCTTTTGATGTATTCACATCTTGCGAGTTGCTTTGACTCATGACTTGGAGTAAAGCTTCTCTAAGATGGAATAACATACCTTGGGTGGTGGTGTTGATCTTGCTCATGTAGTTGAACTTGTGCGGGTTGCTCAAGGTTGATGTAGTTCATCAAGGGTTGGGAGCACCAGTTGGAGTTTGATTTCATCTACCTACATGGGTTAGCTTTGCAAGGAAGAGCACTTGTGTATCCAAAATGACAATCATGAGACTCAACATAGAATTTTCCAAAGGATATGTTTGAATGGTTTCGTGCTTCCTTGTCTTCAACCACCATTGTGTAGAGACTTGGTGATGTAGAGATTGCTCAAGATGTGAGTGAGTTGCAATCTCATAGATTTAGATCTAACCAAGTACCTACACGGGTTAGATAACATGCAAGGTACAAATATATCCAAGACATATGAATAGCATTATAAGAGAAATATCGAGGATTAGTCATAGGCTCATGCCCCGCATGTGTCAAATGGAGTTCCTACTCCAAGTTTGAAGCATCAATGATGTTCAATTCACCTCTCAACCTGCAAAACACTTTCTCATCAAGTGGTTTAGTGAATATATCCACCAATTGCTTATCGGTGCGAACATGCTTAAGGTTAATGTCCCCTTTTGCAACATGATCTCGAATGAAATGATGAAGAACTTCAATATGCTTGGTTAGAGAATGTTGCACGGGATTGTGAGAAATCTTAATAGCACTTTCATAGTCACATAGCAATGGAACATGTTTCACATATATCCCATAATCTTTAAGAGTTTGGGTCATCCAAAGTAATTGAGCGCAACATGAACCAGCGGCAATGTATTCCGCTTCGGCGGTGGATAAGGATACCGAGTTTTGTTTCTTGGAAGACCAAGACACAAGAGATCTACCAAGGAATTGACAAGTACCCGAAGTGGATTTTCTATCAACCTTGTCTCCGGCATAGTCTGAATCGGAGTAGCCAACAAGATCAAAAGAGGACCTCTTATGATACCAAATGCCAAAATTTGGTGTATGGATTAGGTATCTCACTATCCTTTTCACAGCCTTAAGATGACACTCTTTAGGAGTAGCTTGATATCGTGCACACATGCACACACTTAGCATAATATCGGGATGAGAGGCACATAGATATAACAATGAACCAATCATAGAGCGATAAACCTTTTGATCAACCGGTTCACCATCTTTGGTCAAATCAAGACGTCCACTAGTAGGCATGGGTGTAGTCATACCTTTGCATTCTTGCATATTGAACTTCTTGAATAAGTCCTTGGTGTACTTCGTTTGAGAGACAAAGGTACCTTCCTTAGTTTGCTTGATTTGCGAACCGAGAAAGAATTTTAGTTCACTCATCATAGACATCTCAAACTTCACCGACATTAGCTTTCCAAACTTCTCACTAAAATGAGGGTTAGTTGAACCAAATATGATATCATCAACATAAATTTGTCACACAAATAGTTCTCCATTATCCCTTTTAGTACAAAGAGTAGAATCAATTTTACCAATTTCAAAGCCTTTTTCAATAAGGAACTTGGTCAAGAATTTATACCATGCTCTACGAGCTTGTTTAAGACCATAATGGGCTTTTTGAAGTTTGTAAACATGATTAGGTTTCTTAGGATTGACAAAGCCGGGAGGTTGCTTAACATAAACTTCCTCCTCAATTTTGCCATTTAGAAAAGCACTTTTAATGTCCATTTGGTACAAGGTGATATCATGGTGATTAGCATAAGCATGTAAGATGCGAATGGACTCAAGTCTAGCAACGGGAGCATATGTCTCACCATAGTCCATACCTTCAACTTGTGTGTAGCCTTGGGCGACAAGACGTGCTTTGTTGCGAACCACTTGTCCATCTTCATCTTGCTTGTTGCGAAACACCCATTTGGTACCAATGATGTTGTGGTTGTTGTCGGGCTTCTCACCAATGTCCACACTTGATTTCTCTCAAAGTTGTGTAGCTCTTCATGCATAGCATTTATCTAGTCTGGAGCCTCCAATGCTTCTTCAACCTTCATAGGTTCAATGCTAGAGATGAATGATTAGTGTTCACAAAAGTTAGCTAAATGAGTTTTAGAGCGAGTGATTCTCCCGGTTTGGATATCATTGTAGATTTGCTCGACCGTATGATCTTTGGCAATTCTTGCTCGAACTCGTGAAAGCTTTTGCTTGGGTCGGGGAGGAACATCCTCTTCATCTTGTTCTTCTTCTTGGCCTTCTTCATTGTTGACGTTGTCGTTCTCTTGTCGTGGTGGAGAAGGAGGTTGTTGATGTTCATCTTGGTGCGCTTCCTCGTTTTCTTCATCTTGGCGTGTCCCACTTGTGGATGCTTCCGTATCAACTCTTGGTTCACCTTGTCATGAGGTAGAAGCTTCCACTCGTACGGACGAGGTACTCTCCTTCACTTCCGTTGGATGAATCTTGCCAATGGACAAGTCTTGAATTGCTTCCGAAGGGTCTTTGTCTCCTACATCAATTGGCAATTGCTCTACTTGCGAGCCGTTAGATTCATCAAACTTCACATCTACCGTCTCTTCAACCTTTCGGGTGAAATTGTTGTAGACATGGTAAGTGTGAGAGTTTGAGCCATAACCAAGTAGGAAACCTTCATGAGATTTAGGAGCAAATTTAGAACGACAATGCTTATCAAGAATGTAGCACTTTGAGCCGAATACTCAAAAGTATCCAACTTGGGGTTTGTTACCTGTGAGGAGCTCGTATGCCGTCTTGCCGAGTAGCTTGTGAAGATACAAGCGATTTGTTGCATGACAAGCTGTCTCAACCGCTTCTGCCCAGAAGTGCTTTGGCGTTTTTACTCATCAAGCATCGTTCTTTCCATCTCAACAAGAGTCCGGTTCTTCCTCTCAACAACTCCATTTTGTTGAGGTGTGTACGTAGCCGATAACTCATGTGAAATCCCTTATTCGTCAAGAAAGGTGTCCACATTTGCGTTCTTGAACTCCGTTCCGTTGTCGCTCCGAACCTTCTTGATCTTCACGTCAAACTGATTTTGGGCCTTCCTAGCGAAGTTTTTGAAGATCTTTTGGACCTGTGATTTGTCATCAAGAAAGAACACCCACATAAATCTTGAAAAATCATCAACTATGACTAGACCAAATGAGTTACCACCGAGACTCTTGTAGGCATTTGGACCAAAGAGATCCATGTGAAGTAGCTCGAGTGGTCTTCTTGTGGTCATGATGTTCTTCGCGCGGTGACTTCCTCCAACTTGTTTCCCTTCTTGACAAGCACTACAAAGTCTATCCTTGTCAAATATGACATCTTTTATTCCAAGGATATGATCACCTTTAATAAGCTTATCAAGATTTCGCATACCAACATGACCTAGTCTTCTATGCCACAACCAGCCTTTAGAAGATTTGGTAATTAAGCAAGTTCTAGGTTGAGCCTTTTTAGTGAAATCAACAATGTAAAGATCTCCTCTACGTTACCAGTAAAGAACATTTTATGATAGTCTCTACGAAACACTTGGCAATCTACTTCAGTGAATAAGACATTGAAACCGAAATCCGCAATTCTAGAAACTGAAAGTAAATTGTATCCAAGGGATTCAACGAGCATGACATTTTGTATGGAGCTATCATGTGAGATGGCCACCTTACCAAGGCCAACCACCTTACCCTTTGAATTATCACCAAAAGTGACATATTTTTGAGGGTTGTCGTTTCCAGCAAGCTCACGGAACATATCTTTATCTCCGGACATATGATATATACATCCACTATCAAGGACCCATTCCTTTCCTCCAGTCATGTAGCCGCGAAGATTTGCCATAAGACCAAAATGCCTCATTGCATCATCAAGATCATAGTCACTATCATCATCTTCATCATAGTATCCATGTTCAACATCATCTTGTGATTGATCAATTCCTAGAGAGGGTAATTAATTAGAAAAATGATCATCACAATGGTTCCTTGATGAATTCTAATAGCTTCGGATATGATATCGCTAATGATTCCAACATTTCCTTTAACACGCATGAGATTGGTAAGCTCAAATAGACAATCACCAAAGCTAGGATCACTAGAGTTCATCTTACTCAAGGCAATAGACTTATGGAGAATTTCGTCTAAATTTTTCAAGGAATAATCTGGAAATCGTTCCTCAAGAAATCTCCATATGGTGTAGGCACACTTGAGAGTAGGCAAACATCTAATCAAGTTTCTAGGCAAGCCTCTAATGATGAGCTCAACAGTTCTAAGATTGCGAATCATGTCAATATCTTCATCTAGGGTAGGGTGCAAAGGATCAACATGAGGTGCACAAGGGCTAGTAATGTACTTGTTCAAATGATATTCATTGAAAATATCAACCATTTCATTTTTCCACTCATGAAAATACTCTCCATCAAGAATAGGCACTCTATGTCTAAGACTCCCCAAAGTAGACACATCCATCTTCCTCCAATGGTGTTTAAACCAAGGCAATGGAGACCATTGCTCTGATACCAATTGAAAGGATCAAGAAGAGGTGTCTAGAGGGGGGGGGTGATTACACACTAAGTGCCAAAAGTTGCAGTTTTTAATATTCTTAAGTTTAAGTGGAGTTTAAGCACATGTTTAACAAACACAAAACATATAAAGCAAGCATGCAATGACTATATGAGCAGCGGAAAGTAAAGCATGCAACTTGCAAGAATGTAAAGGGAAGGGTTTGGAGTATTCAAACGCAATTGGAGACACATATGTTTTTGTTGTGGTTCCGATAGGTGGTGCTATCGTACATCCACGTTGATGGAGACTTCAACCCACGGAGGGTAACGGTTGCGCGAGTCCATGGAGGGCTCCACCCACGAAGGGTCCACGAAGAAGCAACCTTGTCTATTCCATCACGGCCGTCGCCCACGAAGGACTTGCCTCACTAGCGGTAGATCTTCACGAAGTAGGCGATCTCCTTGCCCTTACAAACTCCTTGGTTCAACTCCACAATCTTTTCGGAGGCTCCCAAGTGACACCTAGCCAATCTAGGAGACACCACTCTCCAAGAAGTAACAAATGGTGTGTTGATGATGAACTCCATGCTCTTGTGCTTCAAATGATAGTCTCCCCAACACTCAACTCTCTCTCACAGGATTTGGATTTGGTGGAAAGAAGATTTGAGTGGAAAGCAACTTGGGAAAGGCTAGAGATCAAGATTCATATGGTTGGAATGGACTATCTTGACCTCAACACAAGTGTAGATGGTTCTCTCCCAGAAAATATGTATTGGAAGTGTAGGTATGTTCTGATGGCTCTCTCCACGAATGAAGAGTGGGTGGAGGGGTATATATAGCCTCCACACAAAATCTAACCGTTACACACAATTTGCCAAACTCGGTGGGACCGAATGGTTAAACTCGGTCGGACCGATTCAGCAAACCTAGTGACTGTTAGGATTTTCGGTGGGACTGAGATGCAACTCGGTAGGACCGATATGGTTAGGGTTAGGGCATAATGTAATCTCGTGTGACCGATTACACAAACTCGGTGGGACCGATTTTGGTAATAAGCTAACCAGAGAGTTGGTCAGGCAAACTCGGTGGGACCGATTCGCTCATCTCGTTGAGACTGAAATGTTACAAAAGGGAAACAGAGAGTTTACATTGCAATCTCGGTGGGACCGATCGCTCATCTCGGTAAGATCGAAACGTTACAAAGGGAAATAGAGATATTACAATCCCATCTCGGTGAGACCGAGATCCCTATTGGTGAAACTGATTTGCTAGGGTTTGTGGCAGTGGCTATGACATCTGAAACTCGGTGGCGCCGGATAGATAGAATCGGTGGGGCCGAGTTTGACTTTTGGTTTAGGTTATATGTGGATGTGGGAAGGTAGTTGAGGGTTTTGGTGCATATCACTAAGCACTTTGAGCAAGCAAGCCATTAAGCAACACCTCATCCCCTCTTGATAGTATTGGCTTTTCCTATAGACTC
>NC_053026.1:273743201-273755938 GCF_003073215.2 Triticum urartu
CTCTTCTTCTTCTTTTTGTTCTCATTGTCCCACTGTGGACACTCAGAGATGAAGTGGCCAGGTTTCTTGCACTTGTGACATGTTTTCTTCTTGTAGTCGTGAGCAGAAGCTTCATCATTCCTTGAGCTTGATCGGGAAGACTTTCTGAAACTTTTCTTCTTGGTGAATTTCTGGAACTTCTTCACAAGCATAGCAAGTTCCCTTCCAATGTCTTCAGGATCATCCGAACTACTGTCAGATTCTTCTTCAGATGAGGAGACAGCTTTTGCCTTCAAGGCACGAGTTCGCCCATAGTTTGGACCGTAGATATCTCTTTTCTCAGAAAGCTGAAACTCATGTGTGTTGAGCCTCTCAAGTATGTCAGACGGATCGAGTGTCTTGAAATCAGGACGTTCTTGAATCATCAGGGCTAGGGTGTCAAACGAACTATCAAGTGATCTCAGTAGTGTCTTGACGACTTCATGTTTGGTGATCTCAGTAGCTCCGAGGGCTTGAAGCTCATTTGTGATGTCAGTGAGTCGGTCAAATGTGAGATGGACATTCTCATTGTCATTTCTCTTGAAGCGGTTGAAGAGGTTGCGAAGGACACTGATTCTCTGATCTCTCTGGGTTGAGACGCCTTCATTGACCTTGGAGAGCCAGTCCCAGACCAGCTTAGATGTTTCCAAAGCACTCACACGGCCATACTGTCCTTTGGTCAGATGACCACAGATGATATTCTTGGCAGTAGAGTCCAGTTGAACGAACTTCTTGACATCAGCAGGAGTGACACCTTCTCCAGCCTTGGGAACGCCGTTCTTAATGACATACCATAGGTCGACGTCAATGGCTTCAAGATGCATGCGCATCTTATTATTCCAGTAGGGATATTCAGTTCCATCAAAGACGGGGCACGCAGCGGAGACTTTAATTATCCCTGCAGTCAACATAGCTAAAACTCCAGGTGGTTAAACCGAATCACACAGAACAAGGGAGCACCTTGCTCTGATACCAATTGAAAGTGCGTTATATCGACTAGAGGGGGTGAATAGGCGATTTTTATGAAAGTCTTCAAAACATGGAAGTTATGAAGACAAACGATAGAAATAAACCTATTACCCTGCAGCGGAAGGTAGACTACACTAGGCAAGCCATAGTCAAGTATTCAATAGAGTGAAAGCACAATGGCTAATAGCAGCAATGTAGTAAGGATCAGGTAGGAAGATATTGTGAAGCCACACAGAACACGCAGTCACTCAGTGAAGATAAAAGATAGTATGAACATACAATGACTTCACAAGGAGTAACAGTGAGTAAAGGGAAGGGGAGATGAAACCAGTGACTCGCTGAAGACAATGATTTGTTGGACCAGTTCCAGTTGCTGTGACAACTGTATGTCTGGTTAGGGCGGCTAGGTATTTAAACCTTAGGACACACAGTCCCGGACACCCAGTCCTGAACACGCAGCTCAGGAAACCCAGTCCTCACCGTATTCCCCTTGAGCTAAGGTCACACAGACCTCGCCCAATCACTCTGGTAAGTCTTCAAGGTAGACTCCCAAACCTTCACAGACTTTGTTCACCGGCAATCCACAATGTCTCTTGGATGCTCAGAACGCGACGCCTAACCGGCTGGAGGATGCACAGTCCTCAAGTGTAATAAGTCTTCAGATCACACAGACAAGAAGACTTAAGTGATGCCTAATTCTCTTTGGCTCTGGGTGGTTAGGGCTTTATCCTCGCAAGGAATTCTCTCTCAAAGGCTTCGAGGTGGGTTGCTCTCAAACGACAAAAGCCGTACTCTAAATCTGAGCAGCCAACCGTTTATGGTTGTAGGGGGTGGGCTATTTATAGCCACTTGGCAACCCGACCTGATTTGTCCGAAATGACCCTGGGTCACTAAGGAACTGACACATGTTCCAACGGTCAGATTTCAAACTCACACGGCAACTTTACTTGGGCTTCAAGCAAAGCTGACTTGCCCGACTCTGGACAAGATTCGCTCTCAAAGTCTTCACTCAAAGACATAGGTTTTGTTTAAGCATCACTTCAGTCATTCTGACTGGTTCTCTTGGACCCCACTTAATAGTACGGTGGTTCCTATGACTCAACACAGAAGAAAGAGAACTACGAAAGATCTAAGTCTTCGAGCTCCATAGGCTTCATGTGGTGTCTTCTCTTGTCATAGTCTTCAATGTGAATATCTTCATATACCACCTTTGACTTCAATGTCTTCATACATTTTTAGGGGTCATCTCTGGTAGGAAAACCGAATCAATGAGGGACTTCTACCTGTGTTATCCTGCAATTCTCACACACACATTAGTCCCTCAACTAGGTTTGTCGTCAATACTCCAAAACCAACTAGGGGTGGCACTAGATGCACTTACAGTCTCGACAATTTCGAGACTCCTTGACATGTCCGTGATCATATCCGGGACTCCGAACTTCCTTCGGTACATCAAAACACAAAAACTCATAATACCGATCGTCACAGAACTTTAAGCGTGTGGACCCTACGGGTTCGAGAACTATGTAGACATGACCGAGACATGTCTCCGGTCAATAACCAATAGCAGAACCTGGATGCTCATATTAGTTCCTACATATTCTATGAAGATCTTTATCGGTCAAACCGCATAACAACATACATTGTTCCTTTTGTCATCGGTATGTCACTTTCCCGAGATGCGATCGTCGGTATCTCAATACCTAGTTCAATCTCATTACCGGCAAGTCTCTTTACTCGTTTCGTCATGCCACATCCCGTAACTAACTCATTAGTCACATTGCTTGCAAGGCTTTATAGTGATGTGCAGTACTGAGAGGGCCCAGAGATACCTCTCCGACAATCGGAGTGACAAATCCTATTCTTGATCTATGCCAACTCCACGAACACCATCGGAGACACCTGTAGAGCACCTTTATAATCACCCAGTTACATTGTGACTTTTGGTAGCACACAAAGCGTTCCTCCGGTATTCGGGAGTTGCATAATCTCATAGTCATAGGAACATGTATAAGTCATGAAGAAAGCAATAGCAGTAAACTTAAACAATCAAGTGCTAAGATAACGAAATGGGCCAAGTCAATCACATCATTCTCCTGTAGCGACCCGACTTCAGATGGTCAAGTCTCTATGTTTCAGTGTCATCCCTGGATCGGTAATGCTGACACACACAGTACTCGAAGGATTTATAACAGAGTGGCAATCACACACTTATTACATCGAATGTCTCAAGAGAGAACTTATTACAATAATATGGCTTAAGGCCATCTAATGCGATAACAGCGGAAGACTTGGAAGATAAAGTGAGTCCATCAACTCCAACTGCATAGCTGAGCTGCACGGCAACGACCTAACGAACCTTACTCCTCGTCTGAAAAGTCTGCAACATAATACGTTGCAGCCCGAAAACGGGTCAGCACATGGAATATGCTGGCAAAGTAACACAGTAGAGCAAGAACAGAATAATACTATCACTACATGCATATTTGGCTGGTGGAAAGCTCTATGTTTATAGTTTTTGCGAAAAGCCAATTTTTTCCTACAACAAAGGAATAGATTTTAATTTTACTATCATGGTAGTTGAAACATCATTGAGAAGGTTCCTCCAACTCAATCCCAATTAAAGTGGTTAACAACCCAACATATTAATTAAGAGTGATGAGATACATGTGATAACCAAGTACTAGATACTCAAGATGTCCATAACCGGGGACACGGCTAACCATGATTAGATTATACACTCTGCAGAGGTTTGCGCACTTTTCCCCACAAGACTCGATCGCCTCCGTTGGATTTCTCGCACTACAAGGTGTTTGAGAAACGGATGACCGAGACACAGTCTTTCAGAAACATTAACTCTCTACTCCGGACAGACCATACCAAACCTACATCCCACTACCTGCTGATCTGCCTCTTCAAGAGCTTCACGTAACTTACTCAACTATGCTAGAGCCCATAATAGCTTGTGGCTGCACACGGAAGTTTCTAGCATGAATCATCTCAGTTCCCTTTGAGCCTGGGTGGCGGTCCATAGGAAGATCACACGGGTACTCCGGGATTTCCAAAAAAATATAGGCAACACTGGGTACTCCAGGTGCCTCAATCCACCCAGATGTTTGATTAAGTTGCCACCTTAAGTTGAACCATTAATTAACAACTCACATCTGTCATGGATTTCACTCAAACCCAAACCACGTCTACGAGCATAGCATAGTAATATAAGCAAGCGTAGAAGTAACTCCCCAGGGTTTGAATATAACAGGGCAATAGGTTCTATCTCAGCAACTACTTCTAAACCCACATGTTAACGACATCCTAATCATGCAATGTTGGGGGGGGGTGAAACTAATGCATAAAAACTGGGTATGAAAAGAGTATGATCAATGTGTTACTTGCCTTGCTGACGATCTGCGAAACCTAGAGACTCATAGTAGCACGCTTCGCACTCCGGGTGTTCTATCGCAAACAAACAATAACATACATAAGCAACAAGGAAGGATGCGCAAGCACAACTCAAATAAGAGTGGTTGACCAGAAAGTTCAACTTAAGAACTCCGGTTAGCAAAAAGAATCAAATCAAATGGAGCAACGAAACTCAAACGACGAAAGAAACAAGATCCGTTTACTAATCTGGACCTAGGTCAAATTTTACAGTAGCAAAAACTTGTTCAAGTTGATTAAACAGAAAGAGGGACTTGAGAGGAAGATCTAGGCGCTTGAATCGCCTGATTTCGACTAACGAGCGAAAAGATAAACAGAAACTAAGATCGGATCAGAAATCGCGATCGAGAATAATCGCAGATAACTCCGATAAAAGAAAACTGACGCACAAACTAACGAACGAGCGTTCGTTAGCTGTAACTAACGGGCGAAGAACCGTTCATTAAACGAATGTACGGACGAACGTCTGCTAAATAGGAAAACCAAAAAAATGGCGATCCGGAAAAAAACGAATCTAGGGTTTTTTCTTAAAAAACCGAACGGTTCAAAAAAAAACCGGTGGCTCGGATTCCGGCGCGGTACCTCCGGCGAGGGGCTCCGGCGAGGCGGGGCTGTAGGGCGGCGGCTTGCGGGGCGGCGGGCAAGCGGCGGCGGCGGGCGAGCGCGGCGGCGGCGGCTGCGCGGGGGCGGCGGTGGTGCGGGGGCGGCGGTGGTGCGGGGGCGGCTTATAAGGAGGGGGGTGGCTTGCTTGGAGGAGGGGGCAAGCGGCGGCGAGGCGGAGTCCGGCTCGGACTCCGGGTCCGAGCGGCGGCAGGGCGGCGCGCGCGCGGGGAGGCGGCGGCGGCTGCGGGCCGGCCTGGCTCGGCTGGGCCTTAGGCCCAGTCGGGCGCGGAAATTTTTTTTTTTAAATAATTTCGCCGATAGAAATAAAATCCTAGAAAATAAAATAAAAATCCTAAAAATGCCAAAATAAATTTTCACCGTCTAAATAAAATATTTAGAACGAGATGAACATTTTCTTGGCCCTAAATGCAATTTTGAAAACGTGCAATTTTTCTAATGGCAAACAAAATTGCAATAAAACCCAAATAAAACAAATATTTGATTTTAATATTTTTCCTCCAATATTTCAATTATCTTGGAGAAGTCATATTATATCCTCTCATATATTTTAATATGAAATATTTTCGAGAGAAAAATAATTAAAACCAAAATCCTCGTTTCAATTTGATAAAAATCAAATTGAAAACCGGGGAAATCCCCAACTCTCTCCTGAGGGTCCTTGAGTTGCTTAGGATTTCGAGGATCGCGAGACGAAAATGCAAATAAAATATGATATGCAAGAATGATCTATGTATAACATTCCAAATTGAAAATTTGGGATGTTACAAACCTACCCCCCTTAAGATGAATCTCGCCCTCGAGATTCGGGTTGGCTAGAAAATAGGTGCGGGTGGTCTTTGCGAAGATCATCCTCTCGTTCCCAGGCGGCTTCATCCTCGGTATGGTGGCTCCACTGAACTTTGCAAAACTTGATAACCTTACTGCGAGTGACTCTGCTGGCAAACTCAAGAATCTTAACTGGCTTATCCTCATAAGTCAAATCACTATCCAACTGAATCGCCTCCAAGGGTGTTGTATCCCTTAACGGTATATCGGCCATCTCAGCATGACACTTCTTCAGCTATGAAACGTGGAACACATCGTGAACTCCTGACCATCCCTCGGATAACTCCAACTTGTAGGCAACTTCTCCCATCCGTTCGAAAACACGATACGGTCCTACAAATCTCGGAGCTAACTTTCCCTTAACTCCAAAATGTTTCACTCCTCGCAAGGGCGATACTCGCAGATATGCTCTATCTCCAATTTCGTAAGTTACCTCCTTGCGTTCGGAGTCTGCATAACTCTTCTGCCTGGACTGAGCAATCTTCAGTCTATCACGAATCAATTTAACCTTTTCCTCAGACTCCTTAATCAAGTCTGGTCCAAACAATTGTCGGTCTCTAACCTCATCCCACATCAACGGTGTTCCGCACCTTCGTCCATACATGGCTTCAAACGGTGCCATCTTCAAACTGGCTTGGTAGCTATTGTTGTATGAGAACTCCGCGTAAGGAAAATTGTCATCCCAACTAGATCCATAATCTAGCGCACAGGCTCTCAACATGTCCTCCGGAATTTGGTTGACTCTCTCGGTCTGCCCATCTGTCTGCGGGTGAAATGCTGTACTGAACTCCAATCTCGTTCCCAAAGTCTGGTGTAACTGATGCCAAAACTTTGAAGTAAACTATGTCCCTCTATCTGATACGATGGTCCTCGGAACTCCATGCAGACATACGATCTGTGACATGTATATCTTGGCCAACTTTGCACTGGTGTAAGTGGTTTTCATTGGGATGAAGTGAGCCACTTTGGTCAAGCGATCAACTACTATCCATATGGAATCATATCCTACTTTGGTCTTGGGCAATCCGGTGATAATGTCCACGCCCAGTTTATCCCACTTCCATTCGGGTATCGACATAGGCTGTAACAGTCCTGCTGGCTTCTGGTGCTCTGCTTTCACTCTCTGACATACATCACATACGGCTACGTACTCCGCAATATCCTTCTTCATACCAGTCCACCAGAAATGTTCCTTTAAATCCAAATACATCTTGGTGTTTCCGGGGTGTATCGAGTAGGGTGAGTCATGAGCCTCTTGAAGTATTAACTTCCCGATCTCCTGGTTATTGGGCACATAAACTCAGTCTTCAAACCATAAGGTATCATGCTCATCCTCACGAAAACCTTTAGCCTTTCCTTTGCCCATCTTCTCCTTTATCTCGACAATCTCCTTGTCATCCTTCTGAGCTTCCCGGGTCTTGCCCAACAATGTAGACTGAACCTCCATTGTTGCAATGAAACCTCTTGGAACAATCTCCAATCGAAGTTCCATGATATCCTCTTCTAACTCCTTCGGCAATCCCTTACCTTCAAGTCTATGGGCATAACTCTTCCGGCTCAAAGCGTCTGCTACGACATTGGCCTTTCCTGGATGATAGTGTAGCTTCATGTCGTAATCCTTTATAAGCTCCAGCCATCTCCTCTGCCTAAGGTTCAGCTCCTTCTGTGTGAAAATGTACTTCAAACTCTTATGATCCGTGTACACATCACAACGGTTTCCTATGGGATAATGTCTCCAAGTCTTCAATGCATGCACTAAAGCTGCTAACTCCAAATCATGCGTGGCATAGTTCAACTCATGAGGTTTTAGTTGTCCTGAGGCATACGAACAACTCTTCCGTCCTGCATAAGCACACATCCAAGTCCTAAGGGAGAGGCGTCGCACTACACTTGGAACTCCTCATGTATATCTGGCAGTGTTAACACTGGCGCTGTAGTTAAACGTTTCTTCAACTCCTGGAAACCTGCCTCGCAATCATCTGTCCATTTAAACTTAGTATCCTTCTTCAATAGTTCAGTCATTGGCTTCACAATCTTGGAAAAGTTCTCAATGAATCTCCGATAGTACCCTGCGAGTCCAAGAAAGCTGCGGATCTCGCTAACTGAAGTGGGTGCCAACCATTCAGTGACTGACTGAACCTTGCTGGGGTCTACTGCTATACCTTCTCCTGATATAACATGTCCAAGGAATCCGACTTCCTTCAACCAAAATTTGCATTTGCTAAACTTAGCATACAACTCGTGTTCCTTGAGTTTCTCGAGAACTAAGCGCAAATGCTCTTTGTGCTCCTCTTCATTCTTCGAGTATACCATAATATCATCAATAAACACCACAACAAACTTGTCCAAATATTCCATGAACACCTTGTTCATCATGCTCATGAAATAAGCAGGGGCGTTAGTCAGTCCAAACGACATGACCGTATACTCGTATAATCCATACCGCGTTGTGAACGCTGTCTTTGGTATATCCTTCTCTCGAATCTTCAACTGATGGTATCCTGATCACAGATCGATCTTTGAGAACACTTTAGCTCCTTGTAACTGATCGAACGGATCATTGATCATTGGCAGTGGGTACTTGTTCTTCATCGTTACCTCATTCAAGGATCGATAATCAACAATCATCCTTAGGGATTTATCCTTCTTCTCAACCAAAAGCACTGGGGATCCCCAAGGTGATGAACTTCTTCGAATGTACCCTTTCTCCAATAACTCCTTGATCTTTTTCTTAATTTCCTCTAGATCATTCGCGGGCATCCGATAGGGTCTCTTGGATATTGGCCCGGTACCTGGCAATAGCTCTATCAAAAACTCAATGTCTCTATCCGGTGGCATGCCTGGTAAATCCTCTGGTAAAACATCCGGGTAATCCTTCACTAAAGGCACTTCCTCCTAAACAACTCCCGTGAGGGTATTTACTTGGCTCCTCCTAGGCACATGCCTAGATACATACTTAATCCTTTTTCCCTCCGGGGTGGTGAGATAAATCGATTTACTAGCACAGTCAATGCTTCCTCCATACTTTGACATCCAATCCATACCTAATATCACATCCAATCCTTGTGACTCCAAGATAATTAGGTCGGACGGAAAGACATGGGTGCCAATGGTTAGGGGTATCTGGTCGCACCATCGGCTGGCCATGTATTCTGCTCCAGGTGAGCTTACTAACAGAGGGGTCCTAAGGGTTTGGGTTGGTAGTGAAAACTTATCCATGAATCCCCTTGATATGTATGAATGCGATGCACCAGTATCGAAAAGAGCAAGAGCGGTAAATGACTTAACCAAAAACTTACCTATTACCGTGTCTGGCTGCTCTTCAACCTCCTCCACATTAACGTGGTTCACTTGTCCTTTGTTGAATGGGTTAGGCTTATTCCCAGCGCTCCCATTTCGATTTCCATTCTTTCCTTCAGGGCACTCTGTGGCGTAGTGTCCAGTCTTCCCGCACTTGAAGCAGGTAACGTGACTTAAGTCCCTTTTGGCGGGTGTGGCTGGGTTGGGGCGGTTCTGATTATTATTGGCTCCGTTCCCATTCCCATTCTTAGCACCATTGTGATTATGTGATCCTCCTCCAGTGTGGTTGTGACCTCCATGGTTATGAACAAGTCCTCCCGAGTTCAGGGTTAGGCGAGGCTTCTGCTGAGCTCCTGAGTTATACTTCCCTTGTCCATACTTCCTCTTGCGGCTCTCAATCTGCTGCTGCTTCCCTTTAATCATAAGAGCCTTATCTACCAACTCCTGGTAGTTGTTGAAGGTTGCTACCATCAACTGCATGCTCGTCTCATCATTCAGCCCTTCCATAAACTTCTCCTGCTTCGCGGCATCGGTGGCCACGTCATCAGGGGCATAGCGTGATAACTTGCTAAAATCATCCACGTACTGAGCCACAGTACGGTTCCCCTGGCGTAGGTTGCGGAACTCCCGCTTCTTCATTTGCATAGCTCCAGTTGAGACATGGGCTGTGCGGAAAGTTTGCTGAAACTGGTCCCAAGTGATATTGGCTATAGGAAAGGTGGCTGTGTAATTCTCCCACCATGAGGCTGCAGGTCCATCCAATTGGTGTGCGGAAAAGCACACTCTTTCAGCATCTGTGCAACCTGTGATGGTCAACTCCCTTCCAATACGGTGTAGCCAATCATCAGCAACTATAGGCTCGGTGCTACTGGAGAACACCGACGGCTGTAAACGGGCTAGGTTGTCCACTGGCGGCGGGTTGTTGTTGTTATTGTTGCTGTTGTTGCCCTGGTTCTGAACTAGCAATTGCATCAAAGTATTCTGCTGCTGGATCAACTGGGTGAGCTCCGGTGGGAAAGAAAAACCCGGGTCACGTCTCGGAGGCATCTGATGGGTTTAGAGGGGAGAGATCAGAATAGAATGAGGTCTAATGAGAAAGCACTACCCATATGCACATGAGACAAACACAAACATTTCACTTAATCAATCAAGCAAGGGCATACAACGGTCTAGGACTATCGCAAAGTACTCATCTACTACTAATTACATGGGGGAAAATACTGCTAATATTTGGTGGTCATCTAGAAATTTTGATCGGTGGAAGACTCCATGATGTTTGCTCCAGCTTCGTCTTCGAAGTCATCATCACTAGGGTCGAAATCGGTGTCGTCGATGATGATGTAGTTGTCCAGGCAAGTGGGGTCGTCGTCTTCTTCTCCTGGTGCCGGTCCTCCCATGAATACTCCGATCTTCTTAACCAGGTCATCATTCTTCTCCAGTAGTGTCTTGATTTCCTCCTCATATCCATCGCGTGTAAACTTGAGTTCTTCCTCCAGTTCGATGATCCTAGTCTTTGCCTTCTTCAAGTCCATCATGTCCGCGCACATCTGGTTCTCCTGGTGTCGAATGTGCTGGTTTAACTCCTGGATGAAAGCTGCAGTGGATCTATCCTTCTTGGTGCTGATTACTTCCCATTGCTCGTCTCGGCGCCCACATATCTGGTAGATAGTGTCCTTAAGTTCCCTGTTGTAGACTTCTCCAATGCGTCCCATGGTAATGTGGGCTGCCATGCTCTTGCCTAGGCTCCAGGTGGGTGCTTCGAAAGAAAATTCTATGGGTTTAGAAGTTGGCGAGAACGTCCTTCCTGGAACTTGTACTTGTATCATCCAGCTCTCCTCTTCAGGTAAAGTGGCGTTGTACGTCTCGGTGAAGCTTGGTATTCCAATGTTTAAGTACCTAGTGACTTCCTTCAGGTGGCGTCCAAATGGTGTGTCTTCATCCGGTTGTGCAAACTTGTTCTTCATCTCTGCCATCCTAAAGAGTAGAAAATGGAGAGGAGTTAGAAATGAGTAGAGAAGTGTGGCCTATGGTTTATCTTAGTGGTCGTGTCCTACACTCAGCGTGTGCTCTGATACCATCTTGTAGCGAACCGACCTCAGATGGTCAAGTCTCTGTGTTTCAGTGTCATCCCTGGATTGGTAATGCTGACACACACAGTACTCGAAGGATTTATAACAGAGTGGCAATCACACACTTATTACATCGAATGTCTCAAGAGAGAACTTATTACAATAATATGGCTTAAGGCCATCTAATGCGATAACAGCAGAAGGCTTGGAAGATAAAGTGAGTCCATCAACTCCAACGGCATAGCTGAGTTGCACGGCAATGACCTAACGAACCTTACTCCTCGTCTGAAAAGTCTGCAACATAATACGTTGCAGCCCGAAAACGGATCAGCACATGGAATATGCTGGCAAAGTAACACAGTAGAGCAAGAACAGAATAATACTATCACTACATGCATATTTGGCTGGTGGAAAGCTCTATGTTTATAGTTTTTGCGAAAAGCCAATTTTTCCCTACAACAAAGGAATAGATTTTAATTTTACTATCATGGTAGTTGAAACAACATTGAGAAGGTTCCTCCAACTCAATCCCAATTAAAGTGCTTAACAACCCAATAGTATTAATTAAGAGTGATGAGATACATGTGATAACCCAAGTACTAGATACTCAAGATTTGTCCATAACCGGGGACACGGCTAACCATGATTAGTTTATACACTCTGTAGAGGTTTGCGCACTTTTCCCCACAAGACTCGATCGCCTCCGTTGGATTTCTCGCACTACGAGGTGTTTGAGAAACGGATGACCGAGACACAGTCTTTCAGAAACATTAACTCTCTACTCCGGACAGACCATACCAAACCTACATCCCACTACCTGCTGATCTGCCTCTTCAAGAGCTTCACGTAACTTACTCAACTATGCTAGAGCCCATAATAGCTTGTGGCTGCACACGGAAGTTTCTAGCATGAATCATCTCAGTTCCCTTTGAGCCTGGGTGGCGGTCCATAGGAAGATCACACGGTTACTCCGAGATTTCCAAAAATACAGACAACACTGGGTACTCCAGGTGCCTCAATCCACCCAGATGTTTGATTAAGTTGCCACCTTAAGTTGAACCATTAATTAACAACTCACATCTGTCATGGATTTCACTCAAACCCAAACCACGTCTACGAGCATAGCATAGCATAGTAATATAAGCAAGCGTAGAAGTAACTCCCCAGGGTTTGAATATAACAGGGCAATAGGTTCTATCTCAGCAACTACTTCCCAACCCACATGTTAACGACATCCTAATCATGCAATTTTTGGGTGGGGGGGTGAAACTAATGCATAAAAACTAGGTATGAAAAGAGTATGATCAATGTGTTACTTGCCTTGCTGACGATCTGCGAAACCTAGAGACTCGTAGTAGCGCGCTTCGCACTCCGGGTGTTCTATCACAAATAAACAATAACATACATAAGCAACAAGCAAGGATGCACAAGCAAAACTCAAATAAGAGAGGTTGACCGGAAAGTTCAACTTAAGAACTCCGGTTAGCAAAA
>NC_053026.1:273756938-273767733 GCF_003073215.2 Triticum urartu
TGAGATTTTACAGTTTTTCGTAGATTAGATCGAGTCTGTTCTTCATACCTACAGTCCACGAAAAAGCCAGAAAAAAAAATTAGGGTTAGTTCATCATATCCGAACCAATCTGAGCCTTTGCATAATATTTTTAGGGTTTTTGCTTTGTTGAATTTGTGGTTGCATCGTCGTGTCAAGTTGCTGGTCTTAGAGTCTAGTCTTTTAGAGTTTCGAGTTCTGGTCACAAGTTGTCACGCCGCCGCCGCACCATCATCATCGCCCATCTACCACTTTTGCTTATCCGCCACCGCTCTGAATCCATATCCATATACCACCACCAATCCGTATCCATATACCACCACCAATTTGTATCCATATACCACCACCGCTACCATATACCACCACCGCTGCCATATACCACAACCATATATCCACCACCAATCCGAGTTCTTCTCATATTAGGTTTGTTCTTGAGATCAATCTAAATTTCGATTCGTTTTTCCTTGCCTGCGTAGGTCTCGAAAAAAAAAGTCTCGAGACCCCCGGGCAGTTTTTAGGACAAAAAAATTTCGTGCCCATCCTATCAGTTTAACGAGGGAAGAGTTTTGAGACACTCGCCATTATAGTGATTTTTCGCAAAAAAAAAGAGGAGCGCAAAAAAAAAGAGAGCGAAAAAAAAGAGAGAGTTCCAGAGTGTGCTTTTCCCTTATTTACGTGCAGCGCCGTGATTTTGTTAGTGTTCTAGGCTCGCGTCTCTAGCACGGTCTAGCCTAGGACCAGCACAGTACCGTCGTTGAGCTCTTATTCAACTTTGCATCTCTGAATTGATTATTGCTGACCCTTTTTGCTACCATACTATAAGCCTTCCCAGCTCCACATACATCTACGTCGTGCGTTTGACTCTCCCTGGCAATCGCTCTATCCAAGCTTTTGAGAGTTTTTGACTCCAACGGTTGCCGATCACCGCCTGCTGCTGGGTAAGAACTGGTAAGAATTTGAGATTTGCTTGACGGATTTGTGACACCCGCTACCACCACCACTTGTTAGTAGTCTATAGGATCATATTCTTGTGTGTTTCTATTGCTACTAACCATGCCAGGATCACAAGCCGACGAGACTGACTGGGAGAACTTGACGAACAAGGAGCTTCATGATACGTTTCAGCAAATGATGAATGGACAGGTGCAAGATGTGATAAACAGATTTGAAGAGGCCATGGAGAAGATAGATGGCATGGAGAAGACGTTTGAAACAAAGCTCGATAACAAGTTTGCTGAATTGCTTTCGCGTTTTCCACCACCACCACCGGCTGCTCCTGCCGCACCTCTGCCACAACAGCAACAACACCGACTACCTCCACGTCGGGAAACAGCCCTCCGCCGAGCGAGCCGTGTCCCTCTTCAGTCGGGCCAAACCGCTGGTGCTGCTGTTGATACTTCTGTGGCTCCTACTGCTGATGTGGAGGAGGATGATTATGTGGGAGATTATGAGGATGAGGTTGATCAAAATCAGAACTACGTGCCACCACTAGCACCGCAACCACCAGGTCGTCCACATGCAAATAATGGCAATGGTAGGGCTCACCCTCAGGTACGAGATCATGACCATCTCCCTAAACTAAAATTGAATATTCCACCATTTGAGGGTAGATATGTTCCTGATATATATCTTACTTGGGAGTTAGAAACTGAACAACGATTTACATGTTTACAATATCCCGAGGAGAGACGTGTTGATAGAGGCAAAGGTGTCCCGATGTTTCGATGAGATGGTGGCTATCGTTTTCTGTGGGAGTCGACCTTGACGATCCGACTACGAACGTGCGAGACGTCGCGCCTTAGCAATCGCTAAACCAACTTCCGAGGGTTATTGACCACGCCACAGCAAGATCAACCTGACCACGAGGGTCTGTTTCCTGCGAGCAAACGAAGAACAAGCAAGAAACTGAGATTGCAATCGGGATATTGCGAATATAAGATGAAAGCTTTATTGATCAAGGTGGGGTTCTGTGACGTCTTCGTCTGGTCGTTGGACACAAACGAAGTACGCGAAGTTGCAGCTATGGCGAACTTTTAATCTAAACAAAACCCAAGTCTAAACGACGCCCTAAGGGCTGTATATATGGAGGAAGAGAGGGGAATTTCGTGGCCCTTGAGGGTGGGGTCCGAAACCAACCCTAACTCTTGTTTCCCCACACATACGGACTCTAAAAATAGCCTATACTTAAGTATTTCGAAATTACATGGGCCTGGCCCATTAATAAGGTGACGCGGCACCTAGAATAGCCTATGGACGAATATTATGAAGTGGCATCTTGTATATTTCGTCCAAGGCTTCATGCACTCCTTATGGCGGCTTCAAAGTCCTGAAATCATCACTTGTAACTCCGTTCTTGATCCCCTTGCGCATGCCATCAACTCCATGCGTGTTCTTGCTCCAATGTTCATCCTTCTCCAAGCTAGGCCCTTCATTTGTAAGCAAAACAAATGTATCCAATTTAGGCAGCATCATAATCTCATGAACATTAGAATCATTACCAAGAAACGAAATTACCTGGTAATTTAATTGGCGTGCGCGAGCTCTAGTAATTGGTCCAGTATATGTAACAGTAGGGGCTGTGGGTGTAACAATGGTATTGATGTCCTCATCACTCTCACATGATATATTTTGTTCATTGTCGCTTCCCTCCAATTGTTGCATCTATGCTTATTGATCGTGGAGACTTGGACACTTTACATATGATGCATGCGTGCTTGATTGAGCCTATTGTATTTGGTTGTTCTTGCATCATATGCCTTCATACTATGTGATGTAGGGTAGAGACCCTAATCGCCCGATGTTTCACGAAAGGAGCGGATCCCGCGGAAATCACGAAGAACACAGGGAAGAACGGAGAGAAAACATAAAAAGAAACACGAGAGGAATCACTAAACCGACATGAATAAGTAACACATGGGCTAGATCCTCGAGTACATAAGGAAAGATACACGATCCATGGACAACTAGGGACGATACAAGGGTAGCCGGTCTTCTCCGTGAGGAGGTCTTGAGTTCTTCCCTAAAAGGGGTCTTGAATCCGCTTGGGGGATCTTCTCCGGTGGAGGCTCGAATCTCCATAGAGAAGTCTACCAAGTGGATGAGCAAAGCTCTCTCACAAACATGAGCTAAACATTTGCTAACCCTAAAAATGAGGAGTAGAAGGTCTATTTATGGCCCAAGGGGCGAAAGGGTAAGTGGGGGACGAAACGGGTACACGGGCCTCAGCCCAAGTCACGCACACAGGCGGTGGCCGGATGATCCGGGAGTTTGTCCGGATGATCCGGGCTTCGGGGGTCCGGATGATCCGGGTTGGCGTCCGGATGATCCGGCTGGGTTGTAGCAGCTACGAGAGGGCCGGATGTCCGGGACTTGGTCCGGACGTCCGGGCGTGGCCGGATGATCCGAGCCTGGGTCCGGATGACCCATCTCCAAGATGCCGTCTCGGGTGTCGCTGGGCACATGATAGAGGCAAAGGTGTCCTGATGTTTCGATGAGATGGTGGCTATCGTTTTCTATGGGAGTCGAACTTGACGATCCGACTATGAACGTGCGAGACGTCGAGCCTTAGCAATCGCTAAACCAACTTCCGAGGGTTATTCACCACGCAGGAGCACGATTAACCTGACCACGAGGGTGTGTTTCCTGTGAGCAAACGAAGAACAAGAAAGAAACTGAGATTGCAATCTGGATATTGCGAATATAAGATGAAAGCTTTATTGATCAAGGTGGGGTTCTGTGACGCGTTGGTCTGGTCGTTGAACACAAACGAAGTACGCGAAGTTGCAGCTATGGCGAACTTTTAACCTAAACAAAACCCAAAGTCTAAACGATGCCCTAAGGGATGTATATATGGAGGAAGAGGGGGGGGGGATTTCGTGTCCCTTGGAGGAGGGGTCCGAAACCAACCCTAACTCTTGTTTCCCCACACATACGGACTCTAAAAACAGCCTATACTTAAGTATTTCGAAAATACATGGGCCTAGCCCAATAATAAGGTGACACAGCACCTAAAATAGCCTCTGGACGAAATTTATGAAGTGGCATATTGTATATTTGGTACAAGGCTTCATGCACACCTTATGGTGGCTTCAAAGTCCTGAAATCATCACTTGTAACTCCGTTCTGGATCCCCTTGCGCATGCCATCATCTCCATGCTTGAACTTGTTCCAAGGTTCATCTTTCTTGTCCAAGCTAGGCCCTTCATTTGTAAGCAAAACAAATGTATCCAATTTAGGCAGCATCATATTCTCATGAACATTAGAATCGTTACGAAGAAAGAAAGTACCTGATAATTCAATTGGCATGCGCGTGCTCTAGTAATTGGTCCAGTATGTATAGCAGCAGGGGCTGTGGGTGTAACAATGGTATGGATGTCCTCATCAGCACATTATCCGGATCGTCCAAGCCGGGGTCCGGATCATCCGGGCTGAGGCAGGATCGTCCGGACGGCGGTCCGGATCGTCCGGGCTTCTGCTGACTTAGCCCTTTTTCTTCTTCGTCTTCACGTCCATCTTCCTCTTCGGATTCTCCTCGCTCCTTGGCATCTCCATGGCTAACTCCTTGATACCTGAGTATGAACAATGTCTCCGTTTGAGGTAGTAGCCATGTCTCATGGTCATCGAAGTGGAATTTTGAGAGGAGAGATGTCACCTCGGTCTCGAGAGCTCTTGCACGTGATCGAGTCATGGGTCCACTAGGCACTTGATGAGACGATGGAAGGTCCATGGGGATGACCTTGGGATGCTTCGCATCATCTCCCCTCCCTTGGGAAAGATCCAACCTCGGATTGAAATCCTCATCACCATGGTACAGGGAAAGATCTTTGACGTTGAAGATGTCGCTCACGGAGTACTTGTCATGTGGGATGTCGATCTTGTGTGCGTTGTTGTTGTAGCGGGCAAGCACCTTGAATGGTCCATCGGCTCGTGGTAGAAGCTTGGACTTGCGTTCGTTGGGGAAGTGTTCCTTGCGAAGGTGTAGCCACACAAGATCTCCAATGTTGAATATCATGTGATGCTTGTTGACGTTGAGCCTGGTCGCGAGTCGTTTTACTTGGAGCTCAATGGTGTGCCTTGTATCTTCATGCATCTTCTTGAGGTGGTTGACTCGGGCACTCACGTCCATGTTTATGCGCTCGTGTAGTGGTAAAGGTAGAATGTCCAATGGGGACAACGGGTTGAAGCCGTAGACAACCTCGAAGGGGGACTTGCCGGTAGTCGAATGTCTTGTGCGGTTGTAGGCGTACTCGGCGATGGGTAGGCACTCTTCCCACTCCTTGATGTTCTTCTTGATTACAACGCGAAGAAGGGTGGAGAGCGTATGGTTTGTCACCTCCGTTTGGCCGTCGGTTTGTGGATGATATGCCATGGAGAATAGTAGCTTGATTCCGAGCTTGGCGCATAAGGTCTCCCAAAAGTAACTCAAGAACTTGACGTCACGGTCCGAGACGATAGTCTTTGGCACACCATGTAGACGCAATATTTCCCTACAAAAGAGATTAGCAACATGTGAAGCATCATCTATCTTGTTGCAAGGAATAAAATGTGCCATTTTTGAGAAACGGTCCACAACGACAAATATGGAATCAATTTTGAGTCCTAGGAAAACCAAGTACAAAGTCCATGCTAATGTCTTCCCATGGTTGGTATGGAATTGGGAGAGGCATATAGAGGCCACGAGATTGAGCTTTGCGACATGTAGAACATCGGTTGGTGAAACGATTGACGTCCCGAAACATCTTGGGCCAAAAGTAGTTCTTCGAGAGCACGGCGAACGTCTTGTCGCGTCTGAAATGTCCCATTAAGCCGCCTCCATGAGATTCCTGCAAAAGCAACAAACGAAGAGACGACTCGGGGATGCAAAGTTTGTTAGCTCTCATGAGATAGCCATCTTTTGTGTAATAGCGTTCTCAAGATGTATTCGACAAACACTTGGCATAAGGAGTAGCAAAGGTTGCATCATGCTCATACAAGTCTTTGATATGCTCGAAGCCAATGACATCTACCTCAAGCTGCGTGACAAGCTTGCATATGCAGGAAAGAGCATCCGCTACGATGTTTTCTTTACCCTTGATGTACTTGATGACATAAGGAAAAGACTCAATAAATTCACAATGCTTGTTCAACTTGGTTTGACCCTTAAGATACTTGAGGGTCTCATGATCGGTATGAATGATAAACTCATGGGGACGAAGGTAATGTTCCCATTCACGCAAAACGCAGACTAAAGCATATAGCTCTTTGTCATAGATGGTGTAATTGAGTGGCGCTCCGGAAAGCTTCTCACTAAAGTAAGCTATGGGGCGCTTCTCTTGCGTTAACACACCCCCTATGCCATTAGCACTAGCATCGCAATGAATCTCGAAAGGTTTGTCAAAGTTGGGTAAGGCAAGCACGGGAGCATGAGTAAGCAAGTTCTTAAGCTCATTGAAAGCGGTATCTTGGGATGGTCCCCAAACAAAAGGCGCATTCTTCTTGCTCAAAGCATGCAAAGGCGAAGCAATGGTGCTAAAATCCTTCACAAAGCGACGATAGAAACCCACAAGACCAAGGAAACTACGCACTTGATGCAAGTTGGTTGGTTGCGGCCAAGTCTTAATAGCATTGATCTTGGACTCATCAACATGAACACCCTTAGAAGAAACAACAAAACCCAAGAAGACGAGCTTATCAACACCAAAAAGGCATTTCTCCATATTAGCATAGAGGCGCTCTTTTCTAAGAGTTTGCAAAACGGTGCGGACATGGGTGACATGCTCTTTGATAGATTTGCTAAACACAAGAATGTCATCGAAGTAAACCACGACAAATATATCAATGTAAGGGCGAAAGACATGATTCATAAGGCGCATAAAAGTGCCCGGTGCTTCCGAGAGACCCATAGGCATGACTAACCACTCATACAAACCAAACTTGGTTTTGAAGGCGGTTTTCCATTCATCACCTTCTTGTATGCGGATTTGATAGTAACCACTCTTAAGATCAATTTTGGAAAATATAGTGGCACCACTAAGTTCATCTAGCATATCATCTAGGCGTGGAATGGGATATCTATAGCGAATGGTGATAGCATTGATAGGTCTACAATCGGAGCACATGTGAAAGCTACCGTCATGTTTTGGCACAAGAATGACTGGTACGGCACAAGGGCTCAAACTTTCACGCACATGTCCATGGTCTATGAGATGCTTTACTTGCCTTTGTATTTGTTTGGTTTGTTTGGGGTTGACGCGGTAGGGAGCTTTGTTTGGAAGCGGTGCTCCGGGGATGAGGTCAATGCGGTGCTCAATGCCTCTTAGTGGAGGTAGTCCCGGAGGTAGCTCATCGGGGAAAACATCTTGGAATTCCTGCAATAAAGAAGATAACACCAAGGGTAGACTGTGAGAGGTGTTAGTTTGTGGTGCCTTGTCCTTGCACAATAGGACATAGTGTAGGACACTCGATGGGTTCTCACACACTTCCCTTATCTCACGTTTGGTGGCAAAGAGAACTATGTTTTTCTTGTCGCTCATCATGGAGGCGCTCAATTTGGGCTTGTGGCGCTCACTCTCTTTTTGGTGGCTCGCTCTCTCATTATTCTCTCCATGATGGGTGTCTTGCTTGTCGGCGATCACTTGACTTGGGGACATGGGACGTAGCACAAACTCCTTTCCATTCATCTTGAAGCTATAGTGATTTGTACGCCCATTGTGGACGACTCCTCTATCGAATTGCCATGGCCGTCCAAGGAGAAGATGACAAACGGACATTGGAACGACGTCACACTCCAAGGTGTCTTCGTAGGCGCCGATTTTGAAGGAGACTTGTACTCGGTGCTCGATTTGGATGGTGCCGGAATCACTAAGCCATTGCACTTTGTATGGATGTGGATGCTTCGTCATGGGAAATTGGAGCTTGGAGCAAAGTTCTTCACTTGTGAGATTATGATAACTTCCTCCATCGATGATGACCTTGACGGATCGTCCATTGATGCCGGCCTTGGTGTGGAATATGTTGCATCTTTGGTCTTCTTCTTGGTGATGTTGGAGGGTCAAGACTTTGGAGACAACAAGTGCGGGACTTGAGTCTTCATCGCAAAAGACTTGTTCTTTTTCATTGTTCACTTGGCGATGCATGGCGACTTGCTCAAGGGCTTCCATTTCTCCTTCATTCATCGAGTCATAAGTGCCATCGTCGTTGAAGACCATGGTTCGCTTGTTGGTGCACTCATAGGACTTGTTGCCTCGGCCTCCGCAAGTGAAACACTTGAAGGAAATCGTCTTGACGGTCTCATCGGTTGGGGTTGATGATGATGAAGCTCGCAGCTTGAAGTTGCTCGTAGTAGGATGGCTTGTATTTGACGAAGCTTTCTTGGAAGTCGATTTGTCGATGTTGGTAGAAGAAGGCTTTGTAGTTGGTGTTGGAGTCGTTGAAGCTTGGTTGTTGATGAATCACATTGGATGAGAACTTGGCATACTTGAAATCACATTGCACTTGGCGTTTCGCTTTGGTAGCTTGGTGCACTAGCTCGATGAGATTTGAGTATGGTTGGAAGTTGGCGATCTTCTTGATGGGATGATTGAGTCCATTCAAGAAGCATGCCATTGTTTGCTCATCATCTTCCATGACATTGGCTCTTATCATTGCAATCTCCATCTCCTTGTACTATTCTTCAACACTCTTGGTTCCTTTCTTGAGTTGTTGGAGTTTCTTGAACAGGTCGCGGTTGTAGTACGTAGGTACGAAGCGTGCTCTCATGACATCCTTCATTTGCGCCCATGTAGTGATGGGTGGTTCACCTCTTGTTGCGCGGCGCTCAATGACTTGTTCCCACCAAATGAGCACATAGTCTTGGAACTCAAGGGATGCCATTGCGATCTTCTTCTCTTCTTCATAATTGTGCAAATGGAAGATCTTGTCAACTTTCAATGCGCATGAAAGGTACTCTTCAGTATCGTTGCTTCGGTTGAATTTGGGCATGGTGAACTTGAGCTTGCCATAGCGTTGCTCTTCATTGTGTTGGGGTCGGGGATGGTGACGCCCATGTTGTAGATGATTGTTCAACGTGTGGTGCTCTTGGCGCGGAGGGTTGTCAACCTCGTGTTGCACTTGTCGTGGAGGATTCCCATTGTCTTCATGCTCTCGATGAACTTGATGGTCTTGGCGATCTTTTGGAGGAGCTTCTCGAGCTCGAGGAGGGACTTGACGGTGTACGCGAGCTTGATAAATCCTCTCGCGGACTTCTTCGTGAAGTGCTTCGGCATGGTCACGAGCTTGTCGGCCTCGGTCGGCTATGGCTCGACTTGAATCGCGTAGAGCTCGTTGTGCCTCAAGTGCTTGAGCGTCACGGAGTTGTTCTTCTTGGCATTGTGCCTCAGCATCTTGTGCATTTTGGTGTAGACGCGCGCGTTCTTCCTCTTCATGTTGGCGTTGTCGTTGCCGTTCTCGTGCTAGCGCAAAGGCTTCTTGGGTTTGACGTCGTCGGTGCTCTTGCGAGTCGGTGTCGCATAGAGGATTGAGGCTTGCTCGATGCTCGTTGTGTGCGGCACGTCGAAGAGTGTTCGATGACGGTGTACTTGAGCCGGAGAGGGTAAAGTCGGAGTGGCGACTTGAACGGCTCCTTCTTGAAGTGGAAGAAGAGCAGTTGAGCAACAAAGCGTGAATCTCGTCCATCCTTGCGTCATTCTCTTGCTTGTGATCGTCGAGCTTATGGTCGAAGTAGTCCCTTGTACGTTGCTCGGAGAGTCGCAAGTCGGTGGCGAGGTTGTCAATGCGGTCACTCATGGCTTGTTGTTCTTGATGCAAAGCACGTTGTGCACCAAAGAGGTGGCTTTTGGTGATGAAGGAGTTCATGTCATCGTCTTGCTCCGTGAAGAGTGGGTTGGTAGATGTACTTGGCCTATCCATCATTCCAAGACAAATGTGAGTGGTAGAAAGAGAAGAACGAATACCAAATGTACCTTGACCGAAGTTGAAAGTGGATCGATGATCACTCCAATGTAGGACAAGGGATAGCCCAATTGGTACGAATTCTTGTTGGTTTCTCACACCTACACAAGTAAAAGCTTATGGTGGAGCTTGGTTAGGATGGTGGCACAATTTTTGATGTGAATGTAAGCAAGATTCAATAATGTTTGGAGAAGATTCACGACTTGTAAATGCAACAAGTAGACCAATAGCAAGATGTGGTACACGGAATGATAGAGGCGAGGGTCCCGATCTTTCGATGAGATGATAGCTATCGTTTTCTGTGGGAGTCGACCTTGACGATTCGACTACGAACGTGCGAGACGTCGCGCCTTAGCAATCGCTAAACCAACTTCCGAGGGGTTATTGACCACGCCGGAGCACGATCAACCTGACCACGAGGGCCTGTTTCCTGCGAGCAAACGAAGAACAAGCAAGAAACTGAGATTGCAATCTGGATATTGCGAATATAAGATGAAAGCTTTATTGATCAAGGTGGGGTTCTGTGACGTCTTGGTCTGGTCGTTGGACACAAACGAAGTACGCGAAGTTGCAGCTATGGCGAACTTTTAATCTAAACAAAACCCAAAGTCTAAACGACGGCCTAAGGGCTGTATATATGGAGGAAGAGAGGGGAATTTCGTGGCCCTTGAGGGTGGGGTCCGAAACCAACCCTAACTCTTGTTTCCCCACACATACGGACTCTAAAAATAGCCTATACTTAAGTATTTCGAAATTACATGGGCCTGGCCCATTAATAAGGTGACGCAGCACCTAGAATAGCCTATGGACGAATATTATGAAGTGGCATCTTGTATATTTCGTCCATGGC
>NC_053026.1:273768733-273785735 GCF_003073215.2 Triticum urartu
GCAGTAAAAGCGCTTGTGATGGATAGCCCAATGCCACACAGTTTTCTTCATCAAATCGTGTGTGATGTAGTTGATAAAAGCAAACAGTTAACCAAGGCAGACGTGTGTGATAGTTACACCTTTCACACATGAGCCTACACATAAAACTGTGTGGGATGTACATACGAACGGAAACGTTTTCCCTGGATTGACTGCGTGGGATGTACATAAGAACAGAAACGTATTCCTTGGATTGACTGTGTGTGATATACATACCTACGGAAATGTTTTTCTAGGATTCACCATGTGGGATGTACATACCTACAGAAATTATTTTCTGGGATTCACCGTGTGGGATGTACATACCTACGGAAATATTTTTCTGGGATTCATCGTGTGGGATGTACATACCTACGGAAATGATTGGGTTTCCATGCCTCGCCCGATCGCACACGGCCCCAACCTGTGTCCCAGGAGGGCCTATCCCCGAAGATTTCTGGGTCGTGTGGGAAGGACCCCCTATCACCCACACTCACTTGGCGACGTTTCCAAATGCCATCACAGAAAGGGGTTAAAAACCGTTTGTATAGCACTGACGCATACTACTGATATTTGGATATGAGAAAGTGATTGAGGGTTTTGGAGGATATCACTAAGAATTTTGAGAAAGTAGACCATTAAGCAACACCTCATCCCCTTTTAATAGTATTCGCTTTCCAATGGACTCAATGTGATCTTGGATCACTAAAATAGAAATGAAGAGTCTTGAGCTTTTGCTAATATTTGTCCTTAGCATTTTGAGGGGTCCATATCTCTAGTCCATGCGATGCCAATCATTGAACTTTCTGAAATAATCATCTTGAAAGGATATTAGTTCAATGAGCTATATGTTGTTATGAATTACCAAAACCACCCAGGGATTAGTTGCACTTTCACATATGCAACTGATAGAGGCGAAGGTGTCCCGATGTTTTGATGAGATTGGTGGCTATCATTTTCTGTGGGAGTCGACCTTGACGATCCGACTACGAACGTGCGAGACGTCGCGCCTTAGCAATCGCTAAACCAACTTCCGAGGGGTTATTGACCACGCCGGAGCACGATCAACCTGACCACGAGGGTCTGTTTCCTGCGAGCAAACGAAGAACAAGCAAGAAACTGAGATTGCAATCTGGATATTGCGAATATAAGATGAAAGCTTTATTGATCAAGGTGGGGTTCTGTGATGTCTTGGTCTGGTCGTTGGACACAAACGAAGTACGCGAAGTTGCAGCTATGGCGAACTTTTAATCTAAACAAAACCCAAAGTCTAAACGATGCCCTAAGGGCTGTATATATGGAGAGAGGGGGGAATTTCGTGGCCCTTGGAGGAGGGGTCCGAAACCAACCCTAACTCTTGTTTCCCCACACATACGGACTCTAAAAACAGCCTATACTTAAGTATTTCGAAATACATGGCCTCGGACGAATATTAATGAAGTGGCATCTTGTATATTTCGTCCAAGGCTTCATGCACTCATTATGGTGGCTTCAAGTCCTGGAATCATCACTTGTAACTCCGTTCTTGTTCCCCTTGCGCATGCCATCATCTCCATGCTTGAACTTGCTCCAAGGTTCCTTTCTCCAAGCTAGGCCCTTCATTTGTAAGCAAAACAAATGTATCCAATTTAGGCAGCATCATAATCTCATGAACATTAGAATCATTACCAAGAAACGGAAGTACCTGGTAATTTAATTGGCGTGCGCGAGCTCTAGTAATTGGTCCAGTATATGTAACAGTAGGGGCTGTGGGTGTAACAATGGTATTGATGTCCTCATCATCCTCCCCTTCTTGAAATGAAGTCGTCCTCGACGGAAGCGCATCTTCCTCACCCAAATAAGGCTTCAAATCTGCAATGTTAAAAGTGGGACTAACCCCAAAATCTACAGGTAGCTCAAGTTTATATGCATTATCATTTATTTTCTCTAACACCTTAAAAGGACCATCAGCACGTGGCATTAGCTTTGATTTGCGCAGATTAGGAAATCTATCTTTACGCAAATGTAACCAAACAAGATCTCCAGGTGCAAACACAACATGTTTTCTACCCTTATCTCCAGCAAGTTTATATTTAGCATTCATACGCTCAATGTTTTCCTTAGTTAACTCATGCATTTTTAAAATCAATTCAGAACGTTCTTTAGCATCAAAATTAACCTTCTCCGAAGATGGAAGAGGCAACAAATCAATAGGTGCACGAGGTAGGAAACCATACACAATTTCAAAAGGGCACATCTTAGTAGTAGAATGCAATGAACAATTATAAGAAAATTCAATATGAGGCAAGCATTCTTCCCACATTTTCTTATTATTCTTCAAAACAGCCCTAAACATAGTAGACAATGTTCTATTGACTACTTTAGTTTGTTCTTCAGTTTGGGGGTGACAAGTAATACTAAAAAGGAGTTTAGTCCCCAACTTAGCCCATAAACATCTCCAAAAGAGGCTAAGAAATTTAGTATCAATATCTGAAACAATAGTATTTGCCACACCATGCAAGCGAATAATTTCATGAAAGAACAAATCAGCAACATTAACAGCATGATCGCTTTTATGACATGGTATAAAGTGTGCCATTTTTGAGAATATATCCACGACAACAAATATGATACCCCTCCCCCTCTTTGTTCGAGGTAAACCTAAAACAAAATCCATAGATATATCCTCCCAAGGAACACCAGGTACAGGCAAAGGCATATATAAACCATAAGGTTTGAGTCGTGACTTAGCTTTTTGACATGTAGTGCAGCGAGCAACAAAACGCTCAACATCCCGTCTCATCTTTGGCCAAAATAAATGTGTGGCAAGTACGTCCACCATCTTCTTCATGCCAAAGTGTCCCATTAATCCTCCTCCATGCGCCTCCTGCAACAACAAAAGACGAAAGGAGCTAGCTGGAATGCATAGCTTGTTAGCACGGAACACAAATCCATCATTAACGACGAACTTGTTCCATGTTCTTCCTTCTTTACAATTCTGCATTACACCTTTAAAATCAGATCATGCACATATTGATCTTTGATGGTCTCCAAACCAAATATTTTGAAGTCAAGTTGTGAAAGTATAGTATAGCGACGAGACAATGCATCAGCAATAACACTTTCTTTACCATTCTTGTGTTTAATGGCATAAGGGAAAGTCTCAATGAATTCAACCCATTTAGTATGTCTACGATTCACTTTAGCTTGACTTTTAATATGTTTCAACGATTCATGATTAGAATGTATAACAAATTCTTTGGGCCATAAATAATGTTGCCATGTTTCTAAAGTCCGAACAAGAGCATATAATTCTTTATCATAAGTAGAATAATTCAGACTAGGCCCACTCAATTTTTCAGAAAAGTATGCAACAGGTTTGCAATCTTGTAATAACACACCTCCTAATCCAATTCCACTAGCATCACATTCAAGCTCAAAAGTTTTATTAAAATCAGGAAGTTGGAGTAAAGGAGCATGTGTCAACTTATCTTTCAATACCGTGAAGGCTTCTTCCTATGCGGTACCCCAAACGAAAGGTACATCCTTCTTTGTAAGGTCATTGAGAGGTGCAACAATGGTGCTGAAATCTCTCACAAAACGCCTATAGAATCCAGTGAGGCCAAGGAAACTCCTCACTTGTGTGACCGTTTTCGGTTGCGGCCAACTCTCAATAGTTTCAATCTTGGCTTTATCAACTTCAATCCCTGTGGAGTAACAACATAGCCAAGAAAAGATACTCGGTCGGTGAAGAAGGTGCACTTCCCAAGGTTACCAAACAAACGTGCATCACGTAGAGCAATAAAAACAACACGTAAATGTTCCAAATGTTCCTCCGAAGATCTCCTATAAATCAGTCTATCATCAAAATAGACTACCACAAATCGTCCAATGAAAGCACGTAAAACTTCGTTCATTAATCTCATGAAAGTACTAGGTGATTAGTTAACCCAAAAGGCATGACTAACCACTCATATAATCCAAACTTAGTTTTAAATGATGTTTTCCATTCATCTCCCAATTTCATACGAATTTGATGGTATCCACTACGCAAATCCACTTTGGAGAATATTGTAGAGCTAGTAAATTCATCAAGCATGTCATCTAGCCTAGGAATAGGATTACGATAACAAATAGTAATATTATTAATGCCTCTACAATCAACACACATACGCGACGTACCATCCTTTTTTGGCACTAGAATAATAGGAACAACACAAGGACTAAGAGATTCACGTATATAACCTTTGTCAAGCAGCTCCTTTACTTGACGCATAATCTCCTTCGTCTCCTCTAGATTGGTACGGTATGGCGCACGGTTAGGCAGCGAAGCTCTAGGAATTAAGTCAAGTTGATGCTCAATCCCTCTAATATGTGGTAATCCGGTGGCACGTCTTGTGGAAAGACGTCAGCGAACTCCTGCAAAATGTTAGTGACAGTAGGAGGCAAAGAGGAAGGTACATCCTCAAAAGAAAATAACGCCTCTTTGCACACAAAAGTATAACAAACATATTTCCTAAAATCTAGATCATCAATATCAGATTTGGTGGCAAGTAAACATGCACTTTTCAATTTAATTTTAGAAGCAACACTAGATGGTTTATTATTAGGCTTCATTCGTTGCTCAAATTCTTTTGCCACAATCTGATTTTCACTCTTATGTTTCTCCTCTTTTGCTTTATTAGCTCTATTAATATCATCTTTCAAAATGGAATCAGGGGTCATAGGAAGCAAATTAATATTATTTTCCTTATGAACAAGAGTATATTGATTGTTTCTACCATGGTGTACAGAATTTTTATTAAATTGCCATGGTCTACCAAGTAATAATGAACATGCCTGCATGGGTACCACATCACAATCAACAAAATCAGCATATGTAGAGATACTAAAATGCACATGAACAATACGTGTTACCTTAACCTTGCCGCTGTTGTTGAACCATTGGATGTAGTAAGGATGTGGACGTGGTCTTGTGGAGAGATAACTTCTCCACCATCTCCATGCTAGCCAAGTTGTTGCAGCTCCCTCCATCTATGATGACGCGAACATAACGTTCCTTCACAACTCCCTTTGTATGGAACAAATTATGCCTCTGATTTTGCTCAGCTTGTGTAACCTGCACACTCAAAACACATTGAGAAACTAAACATTCATACCTGTCAGCATCTTCAGCGGCCATGTATTGCGTCTCATGATCAGAATCATATCCACCGTGTTCTTCACTTGTAATAAGAGCCAAAGTCTCCTCATCATAGTCACTAGCGGACTCATACCCACCATCCTCAGTAACAATCATCACACGCTTAGATGGGCATTGTCTCGCATAATGACCTACACCCTTGCAACGATGACAAATAATATCATGTGTTTTCCCCGTTGATGCCATGGATGAAGTAGAGCTCTGTGCAGGCCCAGAAGGTGTGCACTCGGCAGATAGTGGTGGTTGTGCCTACTTTCTTGTATCATGGTTGGCGGTGGCAGCTGACGGAGGCACCGGTGCATCAGAACGTGTGGAAGTAGAGGATGCACGCGGTGTCCATGATGAAGGTCGACCTGCAAAAAAGTTAGTTCGCGCCAATGCCTGTCGATCCTGCACTTCACGTTCAGCTTTGCAAGCAAGATGGAATAAACGAGTGATATTATTATATTCCTTATACTCTAGAATGGTTTGAATCTCTATTTAATCCACCCATAAAATGTGCAAGCATAGCTTCATTATCCTCAACAATACCACATCAAATCATGCCAGTTTGTAATTCCTGATAATATTATTCTACAATTTTTTCCTTGTCTCAAACGCTGCAATTTTTGAAGCAATTCACGTTGATAATATGGTGGAACCCAGCGAGTACGCATATCATCTTTCAAAGCAGCCCAAGTAGCCAGAATAGGATATAATCTACAATTTTAGACCACCAAACACATGCAAAACTAGTGAAAGCACAAACAGCAGTAGGAACACGTCACTCCTCAGGATATTGCAAACATGTAAAACGTTGTTCAGTTTGTAACTCCCAAGTAAGATATATATCAGGAACATATCTACCCTCAAATGGTGGAATATTCAATTTTAGTTTAGGAAGATGGTCATGATCTCATACCTCAGGTGGTGGTGCAGCCCTACCATTGCGATGATATGCATGAGGGCGACCTGGTGGCGGTGGTGCTGGTGGTTGCACGTAGTTCTGAGTTTGATCAACCTCATCCTCGTAATGGTCCTCCACCTCTACAGTAGCAGCAGAAACTACAGAAGCATCAATAGCGGCACCAGAATTTTGACCAGGCTCAAGGGGAACGCGTAGTGCTCATCCCACTTGATTTGGAACGCGACGTTGTTGTAGAGGTGCGACAGGTGCATCCGGCGGTGGTGGTGGAAAACGCGCAAGCAATTCAGTAAACTTGTTATCGAGCTTTGTTTCGAACGTCTTATCCATGCCATCTAACTTCTCCGTGGCCTCGTCAAATCTGTTTAGAACATCTTGCACCTGTCCACTCATCATTTGCTGAAACTTATCATGAAGCTCCTTGTTCGTCAAGTTCTCCCAGTCCATCTCGTCGGCTTGTGATTCTGTCATGGTTAGCAGCAATAGAAACACACACGAATATGATCCTACAGACTACTAACAAGAGGTGGTGGTGGGTGTCACAAATCCGTCAAGCAAATCTCAAATTCTTACCAGTTCTTACCCAATAGCAGGCGGTGATCGACAACCGTTGTAGTCAAAACTCTCAAAGTTTGGATAAAGCGATTACCAGGGAGAGTCAAATGCACGACGTAGATGTATGTGGAGCTTGGAAGGCTTATAATATGGTAGCAAAAAAGGCCAGCAATAATCAATTCAGAGATGCAAAGTTGAATGAACGCTCAACGACAGTACTGTGTTGGTCCTAGGCTAGACCGTACTAGAGACGCGAGCCCAGAACATGAACAAAATCACGGCGCGACACGTAAACAAGGGAAAATCACACTCTGGAAAAAACCGCTCTGTTTTTTTGGCGCTCTTTTTTTTGCGCTCCTCTTTTTTTTGCGAAAAATCACTATAATGGTGAGTGCCTCAAAACTCTTCCCAGGTCAAAATGACAGGATGGGCACGGAATTTTTTGAATATTTTTTTCAGAAATCAGGGCAGCGACGACGAAAAAGTGTGACAAAAAATCACTATGATGGCACATAGCTCAAAAGACTCAGAAAGGCCTAAAAATAGGATAGGGAAAAATATTTTTGCCTGCGAAAATTTTGGCCTAAAAACTGCCCGAGGGTCTCCAGACTCTTTTTTTCCGAAACCTACTCAGGCAAGGAAACACGAATCGGAAATTAGAAGGATCTCCAAAACAAACCTAATATGAAAGGAACTCGGATTGGTGGTGGATATATGGTGGTAGGATATGGCAGCGATGGTTGTATATGGTAGCGATGGTGGTATATGGATACGGATTGGTGGTGGTATATGGATACATATCAGTGGCGGATAAGCGGTGGTGGAAGATGGCAGGGGCGGTGATGATGGTGCAGCGGCGGCATGACAACTTATGACCATAACTCGAAACTCTAAAAGACTAGACGCTAAGACTAGCAACTAGACACGACGATGCAACCGCAAATTCAACAAAGCAAAAAACCCTAAAAAGATTATGCAAAGGCTCAGATTGGTTCGGATATGATGAACTAACCCTAATTTTTTGTGGCTTTTTCGTGGACTGTAGGTATGAAGAACAGACTCGATCTAAACTACGAAAAACTGTAAAATCTCACCGAGCAACCGGGAAATCTAATACCACTTGATAGAGGCGAAGGTGTCCCGACGTTTCGATGAGATGGTGGCTATTGCTTTCTATGGGAGTCGACCTTGACGATCCGACTACGAACGTGTGAGACGTCGCGCCTTAGCAATCGCTAAACCAACTTCCGAGGGGTTATTGACCACGCCGGAGCACGATCAACCTGACCATGAGGATCTGTTTCCTGCAAGCAAATGAAGAACAAGTAAGAAACTGAGATTGCAATCTGGATTTTGCGAATATAAGAGGAAAGCTTTATTAATGCCGGTGGGGTTCTTTGACATCTTGGTCCGGTCGTTGAACACAAACAAAGTATGCGAAGTTTTAATCTAAACAAAACCCAAAGTCTAAACGATGCCCTAAGGGCTGTATATATGGAGGAGAGAGGGGGGAATTTCGTGGCCCTTGGAGGAGGGGTCCGAAACCAACCCTAACTCTTGTTTCCCCGCACACACGGACTCTAAAAACAACCTATAATCATGTATTTCGAAATTACATGGCCTCTGGACGAAATTTATGAAGTGGCATCTTGTATATTTCGACCAAGGCTTCATGCACTCATTATGGTGGCTTCGAAGTCCTGGAATCATCACTTGTAACTCCGTTCTTGTTCCCCTTGCGCATGCCATCATCTCCATGCTTCAACTTGCTCCAAGGTTCATCTGTCTTGTCATGGCTAGGACCTTCATTTGTAAGCAAAACAAATGTATCCAATTTAGGAAGCACCATATTCTCATCAACCCTTAGAATCGTTACCAAGAAACGGAAGTACCTGGTAATTCAATTCGTGTGCGCGAGTTCTAGTAATTGGTCCAGTATGTATAGCAGCAAGGGCTGTGGGTGTAACAATGGTATTGATGTCCTCATCAGCAACTCTTTTTTGCAATCAAAATAAAGCAAACGCAAAAGATAATGAATCAATTAATAGGATTCATAATTATTTGGGGGTATGAGTACTTATGGCCTCGCAGATGCATAATAATTTGTGGTACTTGGTCAGCTACTGCGGGCAGTTTGAGGACCATCTCAAATAGCGTTGGTTCTTGTCAAAATTTCAGCATATATGTGAATATTAAATCGACCCCACATACCAAAAGAAATTAGGAAAAACACTAAGGCTGCAGTGCGGCTCCCGTGTGATGCGGAGCATCCTTTGATCATCCCCATGGACTCTACACCAACACATCAAGCACCACGTGGCCCTATGACAAGAGCTCGAGCACACGCCATCGAAACTGAGGTGAACTCGCTCCTACTCGAGATCGATATGGATATACATGGAACTTGGATGCCACCTCACCAAAACATACCATGTGTCATTAGGTACAAAGACCAACGCCACCAAGAAGATAAGGGTGTAACGCCCCGAGACCGACGTGCCAGGTGTCGCCAGTTATTCACTGTGTTGCCTTCTCATGTGCCTGCGTGTCATGCATTTCATATCATGTAATCATGTGCATTTCATTTGCATACGTGTTTGTCTCATGCATCCGAGCATTTTCCCCGTTCTCCGTTTTGCAATCCGGCGCTCCTATGTCACCCAGTGTCCCTTTCTACCTCTTTTCGTGTGCAGGTGTTAAACATTTTTGGATTGGACCGAGACTTGTCATGCGGCCTTGGTTCACTACCGGTAGACCGCCTGTCAAGTTTCGTGCCATTTGGACTTCGTTTGATACTCCAACGGTTAACCGAGGGACCAAAAAGGCCTCGTGTGTGTTGCAGCCCAACACCCCTCCAAAGTGGCCCAAAACCCACCTAAACCTCCTCCATCATCTAGATCGTTCGATCATGATCGCGTGGCCGTGAACCGCACCTCATTTGGACTCTCCTAGCTCCCTCTACCTCTATTTATAGACCCCCCATTTCAAAATCCGGGCGAAACCCTAATCCTCTTCCCCTCTCGCCCGCCGGACACGTCCGTCCCGGACGGACGAATTCACGCCGCCGCCCCGCCCCAATGGCGTAGTGCCACATGGCGCCGCAGACCCATCGCCGCCGCCGGCCCGGGAAGCCCGAGCCAGGCCCCCGCGGCCCAGTTCGCCGCCGCCTCGCCGACAGGCGCCCGCCCGCGGCCGCCCGCCTCGCCGTCGCCGGACCTCCGCCACGCCTCCTCTCGCACCGGCCGGCGACCTCAGCTCGCCATCGCCTCGACGTCGCCGGCGCCGCCCGCCGTCCCGCCGCTCCAGCGCCGCCCCGCGCCACCGCGCCTCGCCGGACCTCCGCCGCGCCTCCTCCTCGGCGCCCTCGTCCTCTCCGGCGGCTCCAAGTCCAACTCCGGTGCCGACGAACCTCGCGAGGCGTGATGAACAGTGATTCTGGCGAGATCTAGATCCAGATCTAAACTCTCGGTTGACCTTTTCCCTACTAACCCTAATTATTTTGCAATCTTTGACGCATCATAACTTCCTCATCGTAGCTCCGATTCGTGCGTGTAGCATATCAAAATGTTCGTCTCGACGAGTACATCATTTCATCTCATTGGATCATTTTCATTTGAGCTCATCTCGATGCCCGAAATGCTGTTGGAAGAGGGCTATGTGGTGATAGTTTCAGATCTGTTTCAGCAAATGCCCTTGTCATTTTTGCCATGATTAATGTGTGCATGCTATGATCCTGAGCCCTACATGTGTTTTGGTGAATGCCATGCCATCTTTACAGGGGTGTATGCCATGTATTTTTGTGATTTTTGTGGTGACTAGCACAAGCATGCAAAGTAGCTTACTCAATGATGCTGATTTCAGGGACTTAGATTTTCACTAAGCCCTTGCCCTGTCATTATTTTTATGCCATATGTTCATGTTGTTTCCTAGTGATCCGTGCCTCTTTTGAGCATGATCAGTAAGGATGTTTTGTAGATATTGTTGTGCTCTATCCATCCATGTCTTTGTTTGAAATTATGGAGCACCCTAGATTGAGTCAATCGAGCTCTACTTTTGCTATAAAATGTTCCTGGCAGATTGTTAACATGTTTAGCAATTTTGCCGAGCTTGTTGTTGTTGATCCATGCATGCTATGTTGTTGTTCTTGCCATGTCTAGCTTCTATGCCATGTTTACTTGCTGGGTGAATGCTTAGTTTGTCATGCAATGTAGTGAGTGCATAGAGCTCGTAAACATGCCTACTCGTTATCTGTTTTGCCATGCTCCAGTTTTTCACTAATTCTGAATCTGTTATCGTTAATTGCTATGTTCACGTGGTTGCAATTGTATTTGCCGATCCCTTTTGGCTTATGGTCAGTAAGGGACTTTTGTCGTATGCTTTGAGTAGCTTCATACCATGCCTTGCTTTGCCATGATATGTTCCTATAGAATGTAGTTTTCGTGCTCTAAACATTGCTTCCTGATGATAAATTCCTGTCATGCTGTTAATTTCACTAAGTCTGAAACCTGTTATCTTTTGCACTTTTTCCATGCTTGTTTGAGCCCGCTATGGAGTGAATTAGCCGTAGATCAATGTTCATCTTTTTTGTTAAGTTATTTGCACGCCTCGGCCAGGTACCCTGCCATAGGTATTTTGGTTGTTGTTGCATGGTATAGGAGTATGTTCTGTATTGTCATGTCTGTTCCTTGCACTGCATTTTTGAGATAGGCTACTTGTTGTTTTGACGGTTGACCTAGTTTTGTTGCTTGCTTGCCGACTCTTCGAAATACCGGGTAAGTCCATTTTGTTCATGTCCGATTTCCTCGGTGGTTCCCTTTTATACTCGATTTCAACCGCCAAAGGTGCAAGCTTCCCTCTTTTCCAGTTGGCACATAAGTGTTGATTTCCAAGATACGTGAGGCCAGGTTTCCAACTCTGAATTTCCTGTCTCCTCAAAAACTCATGACAATATCAACGCACCGCATCCCGGTAGCGCAATATCATTGCCTGTTCAATTGTGGGTTTTGCGGTTTTTTTGGTAACTATGCGGTTGTGTTGCTTCTTTCCGGTGGTTGCTTCTCTATCGTTGTTGTTCCGATAACTCATGAATATTGTGCAAGAGACTACTGGTCGACTTCTCTACGAGTCCATGTTGGGGTGGTCTTTTACTTCAATTTGGACTTCGTTCTTCTCCTTGGCGGCGCTACTTTCAGGAAGATTGACATTTATCCGCTCCATACATCCACTATACTTCTCTTTGTTCTTGTCTAAAGTTGCTCGCCTCAGCCCTTCCTAATATGGCCTATGCCTATTGTCTCGATGACATACCTATACCCACGTTGCTCTATACATCGCGCTCTTCCATCATTTTGTGCACTTCTACACGCTGTACAAGCCATCTTAACGGACTTCGTTTTACTTCAGCACAACCGTTTGTTATGCGTTTCTAGTGATTGACCATTTATGCGTTGTCGGGATGCTTATGCCGTCCCTAGCCCTACTTCTGTATTAGAGCGTGGTTAGATCATGGTACAGGTGTAAAATAGTTGAAGATTTGTTCCTTTTGTGTGACACCATGGATGGTTTGATTGTTATATCAAATATCCTATTGAATTACATTAATGCGATATATTATTGAGTTTGGACCCTCTCGGCACAAACGGGTAGGATAGCGCCTTCTTTCGAGGTCCTTTATTGACCGTGGTTTCTTGTTCGCACTGACTCTTGGCCTAGGATCATATCGTGCTGTGGTTTCTATGCTGCTCATGACAGATATAGTCTACCGATGCACTCTCGAGTGTTATGTTCCACCGGTTTGAGATGTGTGCGCATCTGGGAGGAACTCTCTTTTGCGTACGCGGTTGGGTTATAATGGGAACCCCTTGACAGTTCGTTTGTGAATAAAACTCCTCCAGCAAGGCCCAACCTTGGTTTTACCATTTCGCCACCAGCCTACTTTTCCCTGGAGTCGCGCCTCGAGGGTCATCTTTATTTTAACCCCCGGGCCAGTGCTCCTCTAAGTGTTGGTCCAACCTGTCAGCCGCCCGGTGGCCACCAGGGGCAACTCTGGGTTGGCCTACGGAAGTTTGGACAATCCGGTGTGCCCTGAGAACGAGATATGTGCAGCTCCTATCGGGATTTGTCGGCACATCGGGGTGGCTTTGCTGGTCTTGTTTTACCATTGTCGAAATGTCTTGTAACCGGGATTCCGAGTCTGATCGGGTGTCTTGGGAGAAGGAATATCCTTCGTTGACCGTGAGAGCTTGTGATGGGCTAAGTTGGGACACCCCTACAGGGTTTGAACTTTCGAAAGCCGTGCCCGCGGTTATGGGCAGATGGGAATTTGTTAATGTCCGGTTGTAGAAAACCTGAACTTAACTTAATTAAAATACATCAACCGCGTGTGTAGACCGTGATGGTCTCTTCTCGAGGGAGTCCGGGAAGTGAACACGGTGTTGGAGTTAATTTGACGTAGGTTGTTTAGGATCACTTCTTGATCATAGTTCTCGTGACCGTTGCTTTGCCTTCTCTTCTCGCTCTCATTTGCGTATGTTAGCCACCATATATGCTAGTGCTTGCTGCAGCTCCACCTCATACCTTTTTCCCTACCTATAAGCTTAAATAGTCTTGATCGCGAGGGTGTGAGATTGCTGAGTCCCCGTGACTCACAGATACTTCCAAAACCAGTTTGCAGGTGCCGAAGTTCGTGCAGGTGACGCAACCAAGCTCAAGGAGGAGCTCGATGAAGATCTTGTCCTTTGTGTTGTTTCGTTCTAGTTGATCAGTAGTGGAGCCCAGTTGGGGTCGATCGGGGATCTGTGTAGCATTTGGGGTAGTCTTCTTTTATTTTGGTTCCGTAGTCGGACCTTGATTGTATCTGGATTGATGTAATGCTTTATTCATGTAATTGTGTGAAGTGGCGATTGTAAGCCAACTATGTATCTCTTTCCCTTATGTATTACATGGGTTGTGTGAAGATTACCTCACTTGCGACATTGCTTTCAATGCGGTTATGCCTCTAAGTCGTGCTTCGACATGGGAGATATAGTCGCATCGAGGGCGTTACAAAGACCCCAAAATAGGAGAAGACAAAAGGAGGATTTAGCATGGCCATGAACATCAATATCAGAACATAGTGAATAGGATTGAAGACAACAGTTAGTTGGGTGTCAGGTCCCACGCGACCCCGTGCGCACGGGCCATCCAGGTAAGAACCACCCGTGTCCACGGGCCTCCCAGGAGGCTTTTGGTAACTAAACGCGCCCCCGTGTGCACGATCTTCAGACGTGTCATGGCCTCAACTGGTAGCACGATCTGATAGAGGCAAAGGTGTCCCGATGTTTCGATGAGATGGTGGCTATCGTTTTCTGTGGGAGTCGACCTTGACGATCCGACTACGAACGTGCGAGACGTCGCGCCTTAGCAATCGCTAAACCAACTTCCGAGGGGTTATTGACCACGCCGGAGCACGATCAACCTGACCACGAGGGCCTGTTTCCTGCGAGCAAACGAAGAACAAGCAAGAAACTGAGATTGCAATCTGGATATTGCGAATATAAGATGAAAGCTTTATTGATCAAGGTGGGGTTCTGTGACGTCTTGGTCTGGTCGTTGGACACAAACAAAGTATGAGAAGTTGCAGCTATGGCGAACTTTTAATCTAAACAAAACCCAAAGTCTAAATGACGCCCTAAGGGATGTATATATGGAGGAAGAGGGGGGGAATTTCGTGGCCCTTGAGGGTGGGGTCCGAAACCAACCCTAACTCTTGTTTCCCCACACATACGGACTCTAAAAATAGCCTATACTTAAGTATTTCGAAATTACATGGGCCTGGCCCATTAATAAGGTGACGCAGCACCTAGAATAGCCTATGGACGAATATTATGAAGTGGCATCTTGTATATTTCGTCCATGGCTTCATGCACTCCTTATGGCGGCTTCAAAGTCCTGAAATCATCACTTGTAACTCCGTTCTTGATCCCCTTGCGCATGCCATCAACTCCATGCGTGTTCTTGCTCCAATGTTCATCCTTCTCCAAGCTAGGCCCTTCATTTGTAAGCAAAACAAATGTATCCAATTTAGGCAGCATCATAATCTCATGAACATTAGAATCATTACCAAGAAACGAAAGTACCTGGTAATTTAATTGGCGTGCGCGAGCTCTAGTAATTGGTCCAGTATATGTAACAGTAGGGGCTGTGGGTGTAACAATGGTATTGATGTCCTCATCATCCTCCCCTTCTTGAAATGAAGTCGTCCTCGACGGAAGCGCATCTTCCTCACCCAAATAAGGCTTCAAATCTGCAATGTTAAAAGTGGGACTAACCCCAAAATCTACAGGTAGCTCAAGTTTATATGCATTATCATTTATTTTCTCTAACACCTTAAAAGGACCATCAGCACGTGGCATTAGCTTTGATTTGCGCAGATTAGGAAATCTATCTTTACGCAAATGTAACCAAACAAGATCTCCAGGTGCAAACACAACATGTTTTCTACCCCTATCTCCAGCAAGTTTATATTTAGCATTCATACGCTCAATGTTTTCCTTAGTTAACTCATGCATTTTTAAAATCAATTCAGAACGTTCTTTAGCATAAAAATTAACCTTCTCCGAAGATGGAAGAGGCAACAAATCAATAGGTGCACGAGGTAGGAAACCATACACAATTTCAAAAGGGCACATCTTAGTAGTAGAATGCAATGAACGATTATAAGCAAATTCAATATGAGGCAAGCATTCTTCCCACATTTTCTTGTTATTCTTCAAAACAGCCCTAAGCATAGTAGACAATGTTCTATTGACTACTTCAGTTTGTCCATCAGTTTGGGGGTGACAAGTAGTACTAAAAAGCAGCTTAGTCCCCAACTTAGCCCATAAACATCTCCAAAAGTGGCTAAGAAATTTAGTATCACGATCTGAAACAATAGTATTTGGCACACCATGTAAGCGAATAATTTCACGAAAGAACAAATCAGCAACATTAACAGCATCATCGCTTTTATGACATGGTATAAAGTGTGCCATTTTCGAGAACCTATCCACGACAACAAATATGCTATCCCTCCCCTTCTTTGTTCGAGGTAAACCTAAAACAAAGTCCATAGATATATCCTCCCAAGGAACACTAGGTACAGGCAAAGGCACATATAAACCATGAGGATTGAGTCGTGACTTAGCTCTTTGACATGTAGTGCAGCGAGCAACAAAACGCTCAACATCCCGTCTCATCTTTGGCCAAAAGAAATGTGTAGCAAGTATATCCTCCGTCTTCTTGACGCCAAAGTGTCCCATTAATCCTCCTCCATGCGCCTCCTGCAACAACAAAAGACGAACGGAGCTAGCTGGAATGCATAGCTTGTTAGCACGAAACACAAATCCATCGTTAAGAACAAACTTGTTCCAAGTTCTCCCTTCCTTACAATTCTGCAATACATCTTTAAATTCAGCATCATGAACATATTGATCTTTGATGGTCTCCAAACCAAATATTTTAAAGTCAAGTTGTGAAAGCATAGTATAACGACGAGACAAGGCATCAGCAATAACATTTTCTTTACCCTTCTTGTGTTTAATGACATAAGGGAAAGTCTCAATGAATTCAACCCATTTAGCATGTCTACGGTTCAGTTTTGCTTGACTTTTAATGTGTTTCAAAGATTCATGATCAGAATGTATAACAAATTCCTTGGGCCATAAATAATGTTGCCATGTTTCTAAGGTCCGAACAAGAGCATATAATTCTTTATCATAAGTAGAATAGTTCAGACTAGGCCCACTCAATTTTTCAGAAAAGTATGCAACAGGTTTTCCATCTTGTAATAACACACCTCCTAATCCAATTCCACTAGCATCACATTCAAGCTCAAAAGTCTTATTGAAATTAGGAAGTTGGAGTAAAGGAGCATGTGTCAACTTATCTTTCAATACCGTGAAGGCTTCTTCCTGTGCGGTACCCCAAACAAAAGGCACATCCTTCTTTGTAAGCTCGTTGAGAGGTGCAGCAATGGTGCTGAAATCTCTCACAAAACGCCTATAGAAACCAGCGAGGCCAAGGAAACTCCTCACTTGTGTGACCGTTTTGGGCTGCGGCCAACTCTCAATAGCTTCAATCTTGGCTTTATCAACTTCAATTCCCTGTGGAGTAACAACATAGCCAAGAAAAGATACTCGGTCGGTGCAAAAGGTGCACTTTCCAAGGTTTCCAAACAAACGTGCATCACGTAGAGCAATAAAAACAGCACGTAAATGTTCCAAATGTTCCTCCAAAGATTTGCTATAAATCAATATGTCATCAAAGTAAACTACCACAAAATCGTCCAATGAAAGCACGTAAAACTTCGTTCATTAACCTCCTGA
>NC_053026.1:273786735-273878215 GCF_003073215.2 Triticum urartu
TGATAGAGGGGAGGGTGTCCCAATCTTTCGATGAGATGATAACTATCGATTTGGTGGAGACGACTTTGACGATCCGACTACAAACGTGCACGACGTTGCGCCTTAGCAATCTCTAAACCAATCTCCTGAGGTTACTGACAATGCTGGAAGCACGATCAGCCTGACCACGAAGGTCTATTCCTGCAAGCAATCGAAGAACGAGCAAGAATATGATAAAGCAATCTGAATATTGCAAATATATATGAAGTATTGATAATGGTGGGGATCTGGAAGCGGTCTTGGTCTGGTCGTTGGACACAAACGAAGTACACGAAGTTGCAATGGCTAACTTTTAACTAAACAAATCCCAAGGAAAAAGCTACTAGATGGATCTACTTATATAGGAGCAAGGGGTGGCGGCCAAGGAGGTGGGAAGATGTCCCAAGGCAGCCTAAAACTAACCCTAGGTCGTACAAGGCTCATGGGCCCAAGTGGAGGTGATGCAACACCTTTGGGCTTGTAGTTTGACTCGGATTCTGCTGCAACATCAGATTGTTTCGTCCGTAACTCAACGCTCCGGATGAATTTGAAGGTGAATCCAATTGGGTTGGAAAGAGCACGAAATCTAGTTTCCAACAAAAAAAGAATCACCCAATTCGGAGTCCGTATGAAAAAGTTGTTGGCGTTTTGAGTCAGGTATGTCTGTGCAGTCCGAATCTGAATCCAGAACGTGAGAGACTTGGACTCTATCTTCTCTTGGCCCAAAAGTGACGTGAGAGGACTTTTTGAACACAACCTAAACTTATCCTTTTCCCTTGTCTTCATATGTGGATTGTACAAATGTCCCATACACCTGCAATTAGACAAAACACAAAAGTGTGTGAAGTATTTTTGTTCTGGATAACATAAATAGATTATTGAATAGTTTGCATTAGAAATCACCTGACAAATATGCATGTATGCAATATTTTTGGTCGTATCCAAGGTAGTCATGTCCTCATCACTTATCTTCATATGTGTATTGTACAAATGTCCCATACACCTGCAATTAGACAAAACACAAAAGTGTGTGAAGTATTTTTGTTCTGGATAACATAAATAGATTATTGAATAGTTTGCATTAGAAATCACCTGACAAATATGCATGTATGCAATATTTTTGGTCGTATCCAAGGTAGTCATGTCCTCATCACCTGGTAATCGCTGTATGGAGCTTTGAGAGTTTTGACTACGACGATTGCCGATCACCGCCTGCTGCTGGGTAAGAACTGGTAAGAATTTGAGATTTGCTTGACGGATTTGTGACACTCCACCACCGCCATTTTCTAGAAGTCTGTAGGATCATATTCTTGTGTGTTTCTATTGCTACTAACCATGGCAGGATCACAACCCGACGCGATTGACTGGGAGAACATGACGAACAAAGAGTTACACGATAAGTTTCAGCAAATGATGAGTGGATAGGTGGAAGATGTGCTAAACAGATTTGAAGAGGCCATGCAGAAGATAGATGGCATTGAGAAGGCGTTCGAAACAAAGCTCGATAACAAGTTTAATGAATTGCTCGCGCGTCTTCCACCGCCCGCTGCACCTGTCGCACCTCTACAACAACAACAACATCGTCTTCCAAATCAAGTGGGATGAGCACAACGCGTTCCCATTGAGCCTGGTCAAACTTCTGGTGCTGCTGTACCTACTATTGTTGCTTCTGTCGCTCCTGCTGCTACTGAAGAGGTGGATGACCATTACGAGGATGAGGTTGATCAAAATCAGAACTACGTGCAACCACCAGCACCACCACCACCAGGTCATCCTCATGCATATCATCACAACGGTAGGGCTGCACCACCACCTGAGGTACATGACCATCTTCCTAGACAAAAATTGAATATTCCACCATTTGAGGGTAGATATGTTCCTGATATATATCTTACTTGGGAGTTAGAAACTGAACAACGATTTTCATGTTTACAATATCCTGAGGAGAGACGTGTTCCTGCTGCTGTTTGTGCTTTCACTAGCTTTGCATGTGTTTGGTGGCCTGAACATTGTAGATTATATCCTATTCCAGCTACTTGGGTTGCTTTAAAAACTGCTATGCGTACTCGTTGGGTTCCACCATATTATCAACGTGACTTCAATAATTGCAGCGCTTAAGACAAGGAAAAAATTCTGTAGAAGAATATTATCAGGAATTACAAACTGGCATGATTAGATGTGGTATTGTTGAGGAGAATGAAGCTATGCATGCACGTTTTATGGGTGGATTAAATAGAGAGATTCAGACCATTCTAGAGTATAAGGAGTATACTAATATCACTCGTTTATTCCATCTTTCTTGTAAAGCTGAACCTGAAGGGCAGGATCGACATGCATTGGCGCGAACTAACTTTTCTATAGGTCGATCTTCATCATGGACACCACGTGCATCCTCTACTTCCACTCCACCAGCACCTCCATTAGGTGCCACCTCCAGCCGTGATACAAGAAAGCAGGCACAACCACCACTATCTGCCAAGAGCACACCTGTCGGGCCTGCGCAGAGCTCTTCTTCTTCCATGGCATCAATAGGGCACACAAGTGATATTATTTGTCCTCGTTGTAAGGGAAGAGGACATTTTGTGAGAGAATGCCAATCTCAGCGCGTGATGATTGCTACTGAGGATGGTGGGTATGAGTCCGCTAGTGACTATGATGAGGAGACTTTGGCTCTTATTACACATGAAGAACACAGTGGAGAGGATTCTGATCATGAGACGCAATACATGCCTGCTGAAGATGCTGACAGGTATGAATGTTTAGTTGCTCAACGTGTTTTGAGTGCGCAGGTTACACAAGCTGAGCAAAATCAGAGGCATAATTTTTTCCATACAAAGGGAGTTGTGAAGGAACGTTCTGTTCGCGTCATCATAGATGGAGGGAGCTGCAATAACTTGGCTAGCATGGAGATGGTGGAGAAGCTATCTCTCACCACAAGACCACATCTGATGCGGAGCATCCCACAGTCATCCCCATGGACCTACCATCGTCTCATCAAGTGCCTAGTGGACCCATGACTCGATCACGTGCAAGAGCTCTCGAAACCGAGGTGACATCTCTCCTCTCACAATCACACTTTGATGCACATGAGACATGGCTACTACCTCATACGGACACTCTGTGCATACTCAGGTATCATGGAGAAGCTAAGGAGCAAGGATAAGAAGAAGAGGAAGATGGACGTGAAGACGAAGACAAAGAAGAGGAGCTGCTGGAAAAGTCCCAGCCACCGGACGACCGGCCGGGAATGGACATCCGGAGCCTTAAGCATCAGCGAACGTCCGGTCCAGACCGGACGACCGGTGCCCCTGCACCCGAGGCAAAAGAGCGGATGTCCGGTCCAGACCGGACGACCGGTGCCCCTGCACCCGAGGCAAAAGAGCAGACGTGCGGCCCCGACCGGACGACCGACGCGACAGCATCCGAGCCCACATCGGCGGAAGACCAACGTTTCCGGACGTCCCGCCACTCCTGAGACACCGGGCGACCGGCCGCCAGCGGACGTCCGATACCTGGCTGCGTCCAGATCCGGGCCCGAGGCCCATGTGCCCCTACTTTCGCCCCCATTTGCACTTAGACTATATATAGACCTCCTATTCCTTCTAGCTAGGGTTAGCATTGGTTTAGCTCATACTTAGAGATAGAGCTTCGCTCATCCACATCGGATCTACTCTTCGTGAGAGACCGCGGCCTCTTTGGAGAAGATCCCTTTGGATTCAAGACCTCCTTTTGGAGAAGAACATCAAGACCTCCTCACGAAGAAGACCGACTACCTTTGTATCGTCTGTTGTTGACTTTGGATCGTGTATCTTCTCTTATGTATTCGAGGATCTAGCACATGTGTGACTATCTTGTTGGTTTGATGTTCCTCTTTCTGCCCCTTTGTGATTTCCCCTCGTGTTTCCTCCTCGTGTTCTTCGCGGGATTCCGCTCCTATTGTGAAAGATCGGGCCATAGTGTTCTACCCTACATCTTCTTGGTATCATGAGCCACGTTGATCACGATTTCGGAGCCTCCCCCAACGTTTCTAGCCTTCTTTTGCTTGATTTCATCCTAAATTCGAAAATCCCCACCAAAAATAGCCCCAATTTTTTTTGTGATTTGTTGGTTTGATGATGTTTTGTTGATTTTGATCCATGGATTTGCTTGGTTTCGAGTGGATCTAGCATCTCCCCAAGTTTCCTCATCTTTCATCCACGAAATCTCATCAATTTTGACCCCAAAATCCCCAAATTCCGCCCAAAATCGCGTACCGAATCTCAGATCTGGAGTTCACCCCGATACACCGGACGACCGTCACCTTACCGGATGTCCGGAGCCGCAGGAACCACCGGACGTCTGACCTTACCGGACGACCGGAACCCTCTAACCTGAGCAGAATCAGCGGATTTCCGACCCAACCGGACGTCCGGCGACCGGACGTCCGGCGACCGGACGATCGTTTTTCCCGGACTGTAGATATCAACTTCGGCTGATTTTTGTTTCGGCCATAACTAATTCATCCGGAGTCCGATTTCCGCGTTCTTTAGCTCGTTGGAAAGCTCTTGACATCCCCCTTCCCAAAAAAATATTACCATCACCATTTGACTCCATCAAATTTTGACAATTTTGGCATCTTTGCCTAGGGCTTCCACCACATCATCCGCTACACCACCACCGACTTCCGCAACCTAACCAATTTTGTTCCCCATCTCATTAGTGGTTGTTGAGGAGTGATTTGAGTCTCCTAAGGTGTCTAGGCTACTTAGGGACGGTTGTTTCTTCATCAACCACCACCACCACCATAACTTCCGCATAGGCATAGCCCACCATACTTTTCCACCACCCCAACTTAACCCAATTTTGTTTGTGTTGTGAGTTGTGTCTCCTAAGGTGTTTCGGCTACTTAGGGACCGTGCTTCCAACTCCGACACCGTGTATAGTCCACCACCTTACCCTCCATTTCCGCATTGCGTACTCCGCAACCCATCATTGCCATTTCGCAATTCCATTGAGCTCCCACAAAACCAACACCGCATTCCCGCTACCACCATTTGACATTTGAGATTTTGAGTTCGCAGTTTTTCCGTTTCCTAAGGTGTTTCGGCTACTTAGGGACGAGTCTCCATCATCTTGGTATCTCCATCAAGATCACCGCTACTCATCATCGACACGGGCGGTAACCTCCATATCATCTTGGTATCGTGGTATCCCTCCATTGTATATTCCCTTGCCATTGCATTGATAACCCCTAGCCCATTTTGCGTTACTTGCCTATCGAGACTAGCCATTTGAGTATTGCCGGCAACGTTACTTGTGCACATTAGTGATCTACACCATACATTGCATACATACCATATCATATTGGTATCATATCATCTCGTGTGCCTCAAGTTTGTCCCCGCATATACACAATTACTATCTTGGTTTGTAAAGTGGATATATATAAAAAAGTGAATAAGCTTTTAAGAAAAAGAGAAAGAGCAAAGAAGCTTGTAAGCAATAGCCATAGCATCCACCACATTGCATAAGATTGTCATATCCGATCATCTTGGATCAAACACCGGGAACCATACATACATAGCATACTTGGGATAGAAAGTTTATCCATTTTGCATCTTATAGGTTGTGCACAAGTGTCGTATCCGCCTAGTGAGCAATCGTGCTAGCGTCTCTCTTGAGTTGTGCAACACGAGCGTTTTCCGTGGATTCCACATTTTGTGCTCATCCTTGGTTGCATGACCCCATTTATCTATCCGTGTGTGTGTTTCCGTGAGCCACCCATATTGCTATTGGTCTACTTGTTTCACTTGCGAATTTTTGAATCTCTTTCAACATTATTGAATCTTGCTAGCATTTTGCATTAAATTTTTGTGCCACTATCCTCATCGAGCTCCACCATAAGCCTTACTTGTGTAGGTGTGAGAAACCGACAAGAATTGGTACCAATTGTTCTATTTCCTTGCCCACATTGGAGTGATCATTGATCCACTTTCAACTTCGGTCAAGGTACATTCGGTATTCGTTCTTCTCTTTCTCCACTCATATTGGCTCGAATCTTGTGATGGATAGGAAAGGCATTTCATCTCCGGTCTTCCACAACAACGACGGCGTGAACAACTACATCACCAAAGCGTCAATCTTCAATCTACAACAACAAATGCAAGGCGCACAATCAAGATTGAGAGAGCGCATCGAGAACCTCTCCATCGACATTCGTCACTCCGATGCGAGGAAAAGGGACTACATCGACAACAAGCGTTCCGCACAAAAGGAGGAGCAAGATGCAAGGATGGAGGAGATTCGGGCCTTGATCAAGTCTACTTCCCCTTTGTTATCTTCAAGGCGGCGGCAAGCACATCGATCCTCTTCGGAGCGCCCAAGCGACACAAGCGCAAGTCATCCACGTCCACATCTCCATGGCAACCACCATCACGTTCATGATCCATCTCGTCATGAAGGGCATGTCACCTCTAAGCAACATGTGCACGATGACGACGAACAACATCTACGACGAGCTCAAGTGCGACAACGCCAACATCATCATGACGATGCTCACCAAGCACAAATGCACAAGTCCCAACAAGCCCTACTTCACGCCAAGTCCAAACTTCATGAGCACAAGAGAAGACCGCGAGACGAGCACCACCAAGACGGAGCTATGGCTACACCAACCACTTCAGCATCTTCGCCAAGTGCTATTAAGGCATCTTCGCCTTTGGACGTACGGCATCTTCGCCTACTTCCCGTGAGTTCGCCTACGTCGACATCTTCAACTACAAGGCGACCAACTACGCGAGAGGGATACACTTCCATCTTCGGAAGACCCTCAAGGAAGATGGCCAAGCATGGGAATTTCCCTTCGGTCATGGAGACGAGCTACGAGGTGCCACATCATTTGAACCTCTTCAACAACATGAAGATGGCGCCAATATTGGACTCATACTCTGAGTCAAGCTACGAGACCGCTCATGAGACCTTATCTTTGGTCCTAGAGGAGTGTGATGATGTGCCATCTTCGGCCTTCATCCACGGCTATGACTACGACATGATTGAGCATGGCGACATCTGCACCTACATCTCTCCGACACCCACATATGCCGAGATGCCCCAATTGCCATGTGAGGAGAGCCGCCACCACATGAGTGACTCCACCACACGTGACATTGAGAGCATTTCCTATGAGAGGATGAGTGTGACCACCACTAGCCCCACACTTGAGAGCATGCCACACATCCTATGTGAGGTTGAGAGCCATTTGAGTGACTCCACCAACCATATGAGTGAGAGCATCCGCGAGGGAGTGAGTGAGCCACAACACTTAGTGAGTGAGGTAGTTGACACGGCATGTGAGGCCACTTTGATTTCTGACGACTTAACCTCTACTCCTAGTGTGTTTTGTTCTTTGGTGCTAGGTCTCCTACATGACGACACGCCTATCCTCGACAAGTCCATACCTCCAATGGAGACAACGATGGCCATGGTGGAAGAAGATGCACCACCCACATGGTTCCATCATGATGAAGATGACCACAACTTGGTCTTCGACACCTCACCTACAACACATGAGCGATTCTCCAAAGGTAACATAGGTGATGGTGCTTCTCTTGTCCCACTAGTGGACTATCTTACCAATGATTGCTTGCATGATGTTGATCCACCTATTCCAATGCTTCATGCTAGTGCGACTTCTTCATGTCATGACTCACCTATTTATGATAAATATGATGATGAGCATGTTGATTTGCCTAGTTGTGATGCTATACTCCATAGGATATCATGTGAAAATTCTATTGGTCACATCATGTTTGACAATCCATTAACCTTGTCATATGCTATGAGTGAGATATCCCATATTGCCTCATTTCAATCTCAACATAGTGACTATGTATGCCCCATTCACATAAATCCATTTGCACTTACGCCGTAGATGACGAGATGATGGTCATTGGCTTTTGTTTTTCATGCAATGATATTGCCATGCTTCCTTTACATGATTTGTGCAATTCATCTACTATGCCATGCCATGATCACAATGTTCCACATATGCTTTGTTTTGGATGTTGTCAATATTCTCCGTGTGATGTTTCCACTAATGATCATGAGGAGACCCCCATAGTTTCCTCATGCGTATTAGGAGATTTTGACGCATTACATACATTGCATGATTCCCATAATTGCTTGCACCATATGCATTCCATGAACAACAATGCTCTACATATTTCTTGTGATGCATTACACAATTTGAGTCTCCATTATGCTATACATAACAACAAACCTCTCGTGATGGATGACATGTTTCTATATCACGCATCTCATTTATTCGAGCATTGGCTATTTTGTGCTAACCAACACAAGCAAGTGCGCATCATGATGGATGATGTGTACATCTACCATGCACACACAATTTTCCCTTTGTCTTTGTTTTGTGTAGGTACTCACGTATACTCGTCAACCTCTCAATCCCAAGAGTTGACGACACGAGCTCTTGAGAGCAAAGTGGACTTGGGATCCCGTGAACTAACCTTTCCACCACTCTCTTCGCGCAACGACTACGTGCATCTCTTTCACTTGGCTCTCACACGGCTATGGGCTATACCGCTTCTCGCTTCTTGCTCATTTTACCGTGTTCACTTTGCATGCTATGCTTGCTTCTATGCCTTTGCCATGCAATTGTGACCCTTGCTTGCATCTACCCATGATTCACAATTATGTTACTCCTATGTGTATTTGCATGCTTGGTGGAGATCCTTGTTGCTATTGCCATGTTTATCATGTGCCCCATGCTATTGATGCTATTTTGCTCATATCTTGCTTTCATGCTTGTGCTATGTCATGTGAATTATTCACGCACACTATTTGCACCCATGACATGCTTGCCATGATTTCTTCTAGTATGTTGCATCTTCACACTACTAGCTTGCTTGAATTGATCACCATGATTGCTTGCTTTGTCGCATCACCCATGTTCAACTCTTACTCGCTTTCTTGGGTTGATGACATATATGCTCGTGCCTCTCACTTGATACATCTCTTCATTGTCGCTTGCCTCCAATTATGCTTATTGATCTTGGAGACTTGGACACCTTACTTGTGATGCATGCTTGTTTGATTGAGCCTATTCTATTTGGTTGTTCTCACATCATATGCCTCCGTACTATGAAATGCTCCCTTGTCCTTTCTTATGATGAGCATGATGCATCCACTTGTTGGGTATTTTACCGCAAGAATGATATGTTTTCCACTAACCTCATTTGTTTTTCCGCGTGTTTGTCATGTTCTTTCATGCTGAAGGATTCACAAGACGATACCGTCATTCCACAATTTGGTCATGTGAAGGCATACACGATGTGCAACACCAACATTTGCGAGAATCTCCAAAAGGTGAGCTCCTTCCCTTTGAGCCATCCTCAAATATGCATATTGGATGAGTCACTCTTTCATTGTTGTTTCCTTCTTCTTGTCTACATGTTACATCTATTGGATGGAGGACCCACATTGGAGATTGATGTAGGGTAGAGACCCTAATCGCCCGATCTTTCACGAAAGGAGCGGATCCCGGGGAAAACACGAAGAACACGGGGACGAACGGAGGGAAAACACAAGAGGAAATCACTAAACTGACACGAGTAAGTCACACATGGGCTAGATCCTCGACTACATAGAACGATACATGAATCCACGGACAACTAAGGACGACTCACGGTAGCCGGTTCTTCTCCGTGAGGAGGTCTTGATGGGGCCGCCCAAGAGGGGGTCTTGATGATCTTCTCTGCAAGGAGGTCTTGAATCTGCTTGGGGGATCTTCTCCAGTGGAGGCTCGAATCTCCGAGGAGAAGGTAACCAAGTGGATGAGCAAAGCTCTCTCACAAATATGAGCTAAACATTTGCTAACCCTAGCTAGGATGAAAGGGGGGGTCTATTTATAGTCTAAGTGCAAATGGGGCGAAGTGAAGGGGTACATGGGCCTCGGGCCTGAACACTGTGCGCAAACAGGTACCGGACGTCCGCTGGGGACCGGTCGTCCGGTGTCTCAGGAGCTGCCGGACGTCCGGTGTCCTCCGGTCGTCCGCTGGTTCCGCTCTGTGATGGGGGTGCCGGACGTCCGGTAGCTCCGGACTTCCGCTGATGTTGGCTCGGGAGCTGGTGCGCCGGTTGTCCGGTCCGGGCCGGACATCCGCTCGTTTGCTTCGGGTGCGGGGGTACCGGTCGTCCGGTCTGGACCGGACATCCGCTCGCTGGGGTTCGGCTGAGGCTTCAGGCGCCGGACGTCCGGTCCCGGCCGATCGTCAGGTGGCTGGGACTTTTCCTTCAGCCCTCCTTCTTCTCCGTCTTCTCGTCCATCTTCTTCTTCTTCTTCTTGTCCTTGCTCCTCAGCTTCTCCATTGTACCTGAGTATGCACAAAGTATCCATATGAGGTAGTAGCCATGCTTCATGTGCATCGTAGTGGAATTGTGAGAGGAGAGATGTCACCTCGGTTTCAAGAGCTCTTGCACGTGATCGAGTCATGGGTCCACTAGGAAGTTGATGAGACAATGGTAGGTCCATGGGGATGACCTTGGGATGCTCCGCATCATCTCCCCTCCCTTGGGGAAGATCCGACCTCGGATTGAAATCCTCATCAACATGGTACGGGGAGAGATCTTTGACGTTGAAGATGTCGCTCACGGAGTACTTGTCACATGGGATGTCGATCTTGTATGCGTTGTTGTTGTAGCGGGCAAGCACCTTGAATGGTCCATTGGCTCGTGGTAGTAGCTTGGACTTGCGTTCATTGGGGAAATGTTCCTTGCGAAGGTGTAGCCACACAGGATCTCCAATGTTGAATATCATGTGGTTCTTGTTGACGTTGAGCTTGGTCGCGAGGCGTTGTACTTGGAGTTCAATGGTGTGCCTAGTATCTTCATGCATCTTCTTGAGGTGGTTGACTCGGTCAATCGCGTCCATGTTTGTGCGCTCGTGGAGTGGTAGAGGAAGGATATCCAACGGGGACAATGGGTTGAAACCATAGACAACCTCGAAGGGGGACTTGCCGGTAGTCGAATGTCTTGCGCGGTTGTAGGCGTACTCGGCGATGGGTAAGCACTCCTCCCACTCCTTGATGTTCTTCTTGATTAGCATGCGAAGAAGGGTGGAGAGCGTGCGGTTTGTCACCTCCGTTTGGCCGTCGGTTTGTGGATGATAGGCCGTGGAGAATAGAAGCTTGATTCCGAGCTTGGCGCATAAGGTCTTCCAAAAGTAACTCAAGAACTTGACGTCGCGGTCGGAGACAACAGTCTTTGGCACACCATGTAGATGCAATATTTCCCTACAAAAGAGATGAGCCACATGTGAAGCATCGTCTATATTGTTACAAGGAATAAAGTGTGCCATTTTTGAGAAACGGTCGACAACGACAAATATGGAATCTTTCCCATTGCGAGTTTTTGGCAAACCAAGTACAAAGTCCATGCTTATGTCCTCCCAAGGTTGGTATGGAATTGGTAAAGGCATATAGAGACCATGAGATTGAGCTTTGCACTTAGCTTTGCGACATGTAGAACACCGGTTGGTGAAACGATTGACGTCCCAAAACATCTTTGGCCAAAAGTCTCTTCGAGAGCGTGGCGAACGTCTTATCGCGTCCAAAGTGTCCCATTAAGCCTCCTCCATGCGATTCCTGCAAAAGCAATAAATGAAGTGACGACTTGGGGATGCAAAGTTTGTTAGCTCTCATAAGATAGCCGTCTTTGATGTAATAGCATTCCCACGATGTATGCGACAAACACTTGGCATAAGGAGTGGCAAAAGTTTCAACATGCGCATACAATTCTTTGATATGCTCGAAGCCAATGACATCTAACTCAAGTTGCGCGACTAGCATGCATATGCGGGAAAGAGCATCTGCTACGATGTTTTCTTTACCCTTGATGTACTTGATGACATAGGGAAAAGACTCAACGAATTCACTCCATTTAGCATGACGCTTGTTCAACTTAGTTTGACCCTTGAGATACTTGAGAGTCTCATGATCGGTATGAATGATAAACTTATGGGGACGAAGGTAATGTTCCCATTCATGTAAAACGTGGACTAAAGCATATAGCTCTTTGTCATAGATGGGGTAATTGAGTTGTGCTCCGGAAAGTTTCTCTCTAAAGTAAGCTATGGGGCGCTTCTCTTGCGTTAACACACCTCCTATGCCATTACCACTAGCATCGCAATGAATTTCAAAAGGCTTGTCGAAGTTTGGTAAAGCAAGCATGGGAGCATGAGTAAGCAAATTTTTAAGCTCATTGAATGCGGTATCTTGCGATGGTCCCCAAAGAAAAGGCGCATTCTTCTTGCTCAAAGCATGCAAAGGCGAAGCAATGGTGCTAAAATCCTTCACAAAGCGACGATAGAAACCCACAAGACCAAGGAAACTACGCACTTGATGCAAGTTGGTTGGTTGCGGCCAAGTCTTAATAGCATTGATCTTGGACTCATCTACATGAACACCCTTAGAAGAAACAACAAAACCCAAGAAAACGAGCTTATCAACACCAAAAAGGCATTTCTCCATATTAGCATAGGGGCGCTCTTTTCAAAGAGTTTGCAAAACGGTGCGGACATGGGTGACATGCTCTTTGATAGATTTGCTAAACACAAGAATGTCATCAAAGTAAACCACAACAAACTCACCAATATAAGGGCGAAAGACATGATTCATAAGGCGCATAAAAGTGTTCGGTGCTTCCGAGAGACCCATAGGCATGACTAACCACTCATACAAACCAAACTTGGTTTTGAAGGCGGTTTTCCATTCATCACCCTCTTGTATGCGGATTGATAGTAACCACTCTTAAGATCAATTTTGGAAAATATAGTGGCACCACTAAGCTCATCTAGCATATCATCTAGGCGTGGAATGGGATACCTATAACGAATGGTGATAGCATTGATAGGTCTACAATCGGAGCACATGCGAAAACTACCATCACGTTTTGGCACAAGAATGACCGGAACGGCACAAGGGCTCAAACTTTCACGCACATGTCCATGGTCTATGAGATGATTTACTTGCCTTTGAATTTCTTTGGTTTCTTCGGGGTTGACGCGGTAGGGAGCTTTGTTCGGAAGCGGTGCTCCGGGGATGAGGTCGATGCGGTGCTCGATGCCTCGTAGTGGAGGTAGTCCCGGAGGTAGCTGATCGGGGAAAACATCTTTAAATTCCTGCAAAAGAGAAGACAACACTAGAGGAAGAGTGTGAGAAGTGTTAGTTTGTGGTGCATTGTCCTTGCACACGAGGACGTAGTGTAGGACACTAGATGGGTTCTCACACACTTCTCTCATCTCACGTTTGGTGGCAAATAGAACTAGGTTCTTGTTTTCGCTCATCGTGGAGGCACTCAATTTGGGCTTGTGGCGCTCACTCTCTTTTTGGTGGCTCACTCTCTCACCATTTTCTCCACGATGGGTGGCTTGCTTATCGGCGATCACTTGGCTTGGAGACATAGGTCGTAACACAAACTCCTTTCCTTGCATCTTGAAGCTATAGTGGTCTGTATGCCCATTGTGGACGACTCCTCTATCGAATTGCCATGGCCGTCCAAGGAGAAGATGACAAATGGTCATTGCGATGACGTCGCACTCCAAGGTGTCTTCGTAGGCGCCGATTTTGAAGGAGACTTGTACTCGGTGCTCGACTTGGATAGTGCCAGAGTCACTAAGCCATTGCACTTTGTATGGATGTGGGTGCTTCGTCTTGGGCAATTGGAGCTTGGAGCAAAGTTCTTCACTTGCGAGATTATGACAACTTCCTCCATCTATGATGACCTTGACGGATCATCCATTGATGCCGGCCTTGGTGTGGAATATGGTGCATCGTTGGTCTTCTTCTTGGTGATGTTGGAGAGTCAAGACTTTGGAGACAACAAGTGCGGGACTTGAGTCTTCATCACAAAAGACTTGTTCTTCTTCATTTTTCACTTGGCGGTGCATGGCGACTTGCTCAAGCGCTTCCGTTTCTCCTTCGCTCATGGAATCATAAGTGCCATCGTCGTTGAAGATCATGGTGCGCTTGTTGGTGCACTCATAGGACTTGTGGCCTCGGCCGCCGCAAGTGAAACACTTGAAGGAACTCGTCTTGACGGTCTCATCGGTAGGGGTTGATGATTATGAAGCTCTCGGCTTGAAGTTGCTCCTATTAGGATTGCTTGTAGTTGGCGAAGCTTTCTTGGAAGTCGACTTGTCGATGTTGGAAGTAGAGGGTCTTGTAGTCGGTGTTGGAGTCATTGAAGCTTGGTTATTGGGGAAGCCGTAGGACTTGGATGAGAACTTGGCATACTTTAAATCATCTTGCACTTGGCGTTCCGCTTTGGTAGCTTGGTGCACTAGCTCGATGAGATTTGAGTATGGTTGGAAGTCGGCGATCTTCTTGATAGGATGATTGAGTCCATTCAAGAAACGTGCCATTGTTTTCTCATCATCTTCCGTCACATTGGCTCTTATCATTGCAATCTCCATCTCCTTGTAGTATTCTTCAACGCTCTTGGTTCCTTGCTTGAGTTGTTGGAGTTTCTTGAAGAGGTCGCGGTTGTAGTAGGTAGGCACGAAGCATGCTCTCATAACATCCTTCATTTGTGCCCAAGTAGTGATGGGTGGTTCACCTCTTGCCTCGCGGCGCTCAATGATTTGTTCCCACCAAATGAGGACATAGTCTTGGAACTCAATGGATGCCATCGTGATCTTCTTCTCTTCTTCATAATTGTGCAAACGGAAGATCTTGTCAACTTTAAATGCCCATGAAAGGTATTCTTCAGGATCATTGCTTCCGCTGAACTTGGGCATGGTGAACTTGAGCTTGCCGTAGCGTTGCTCTTCATTGTATTGGGGTCGGGGATGATGACGCCCATGTTGTAGATGATTGTTCAACTCGTGGTGCTCTTGACGCGGAGGGTTGTCAACCTCGTGTTTCTCTTGTCGCGGAGGGTTCCCATTGTCTTCATGCTCTTGATTAACGTGATGGTCTTGGCGAGCTTGTGGAGGAGCTTGTCGAGCTCGAGGATGGACCGCACGATGCACGCGAGCTTGAAATCGTCGTTCTTGAATTTCTTCGCGAAGTGCTTCCTCTTGTTCACGGGCTTGTCGGCCTCGGTCGGCAACGGCTCGGCTGGAATCGCGTAGAGCTTGTTGCGCTGCAAGAGCTTGAGTGTCACGGAGTTGTTGTTCTTGACGTTGTGTCTCAGCATCTTGTTCAAGTTGGTGGAGACACGCACGTTCTTCCTCTTCATGTTGGCGTTGTTGTTGCCGTTCTCGTGCTAGCGCAAATGCTTCTTTGGCTTGACGTTGTCGATGTTCTTGAGAGTTGGTGTCTTGAAGTGGATTGAGGTTTTCTTGACGGTCGGTGCGCGCGGCTCGACGAAGAGTGTTCGACGTTGGTGTACTTGAGCCGGAGAGGGTGAAGTCGGAGTGGCGACTTGAACGGCTCCTTCTTGAAGTGGAAGAAGAGCGGTTGAGCAACAAAGCGCGAATCTCGTCCATCCTTGTGTCATTCTCTTGCTTGTGATCGTCGAGCTTGTGGTCGAAGTAGTCCCTTGTACGTTGCTCGGAAAGTCGTAAGTCAGCGGCAAGGTTGTCGATGCGTTCACTCATAGCTTGTTGATCTTGATGCAAAGCACGTTGTGCACCAAAGAGGTGACTCTTGGTGACGAAGGAGTTCATGTCGTTGTCTTGCTCCATGAAGAGTGGGTTGGTAGAAGCACTTGGCCTATCCATCATTCCAAGACAAGTGTGAGTGGTAGAAAGAGAGGAACGAATAGCAAATGTACCTTGACTGAAGTTGAAAGTGAATCGATGATCACTCCAATGTAGGACAAGGAAATAGCCCAATTGGTACGAATTCCCGTCGGTTTCTCACACCTACACAAGTAAAAGCTTATCGTGGAGCTTGGTTAGGATGGTGGCACAATTTTTAATGTGAATGTAAGCAAGATTCAATAATGTTGGAGAAGATTCGCAAGATGCAATGTAACAAGTAGACCAAGCATATAAGGTACACGGAAACACACGTGCAAAAAGATAAGTGGGGTTGTGCAACCAAGGGTGAGCCAAAATGTGGAAACCACAAAAATGCTCTTGTTGCACAACACTAAAGAGACGCTAGCACGATTGCACGATAGGCGGATACAAGAACTTGTACACAACCTACTTAGCAAAAATGCAACGACTTCTATCCCAAATATGTTTTATGCAAGGTGTTGCTATGATATGATCCAAGATGATCGAGTATGACAATCTTAATGTTGTATGATGCTATGGTTCTTGCTTAAAAGCTCTTTGGTTATCTTTCCTCTTTGCTTAAAAGCTTGGTTGGCTCTTTGATGTTTGAGCTCTTTTCTCATGCAATGCTTGACAAACCAAGATATCAAGTGAGTATGCGATGACAACTTTGTGACACAAGAGATGATACCAATAGAGGCAACAATGATGTATGTATGTATGCTATGGGAAGTATGCTCACTAATGTGCACAAGTCTCGTTGCCGGCAATACTCAATGGCTAGTCTCGATGGGTAAGCAACGCAAAGGAGTAAGGCTAGAATGGCTATCAATGTAATGGAAAGAGTGATATGTCCAATAGCAAGATGAGGTTACCGGTCTTGCTTCCGGTATGGTGTCAAAATGGTGGCACGAATACCAAGTCATAGTCGAGGTGGTTGTTGTTGATGACGCGTCCGTGGCGAAAATGAGCGGCGGTGATGTCGATGTCGAACCGTACCTAGATAGCCGAAACACAAAAGGATACGGTACCGCAACTCAAATTCTCAAAACCAAGTGCGACAAAAAGCGTCAGAGTAGGTAGCGGGTAAATGATGGTGTGGGTTGGGATATTGGAAAGGTTTGCGGAAGTCGGTGTTGGTGTAGCGGATGAGGTGGTGGAAGTGGCGATCGTCCGAAAGTGGACGGATGTCCGATCGCCGGATGTCCGGTAGGGTCGGAAATCCGCTAATTTCAGCTTGATTTAGAGGTTCCGGTCGTCCGGTAATGGTCGGACGTCCAATGGTTCCAGCGGCGCCGGACGTCCGATAAGTTGCGGTCACCCGGTGGGTCGGGGGGAAAATTGAAATGAAATTCGTGGATTTTGGATGGATTTCGAGGTGGAGATGGTGGGGGAAGGCTAGATCCACTTGCAACACAACAAATTCACGGATCAAAACCAACAAAACATCATCAAAACACACAAAACACAAGAAAATTTTTTGGGGCTATTTTTGTGGGGATTTTCGGATTAGGACGAAAAACAACAAAATCAAGCTAGAAAACGAAGAGGGGGGCTCCGAAATCGTGATCAACCTTGCTTTGATACCAAGATGATGTAGGGTAGAGACCCTAATCGCTCGATCTTTCATGAAAGGAGCGGATCCCGGGGAAAACACGAAGAACACGGGACGAACGGAGGGAAAACACAAGAGGAAATCACTAAACCGACACGAATAAGTCACACATGGGCTACATCCTTGAGTACATAGAACGATACACGAATCCACGGACAACTAAGGACAATACACGGTAGCCAGTTCTTCTCCGTGAGGAGGTCTTGATGGGGCCGCCCAAGAGGGGGTCTTGATGATCTTCTCCGCAAGGAGGTCTTGAATCCGCTTGGGGGATCTTCTCCGGTGGAGGCTCGAATCTCCGAGGAGAAGGTAACCAAGTGGATGAGCAAAGCTCTCTCACAAATATGAGCTAAACATTTGCTAACCCTAGCTAGGATGAATGGGGGGTCTATTTATAGTCTAAGTGCAAATGAGGCGAAGTGAAGGGGTACATGGGCCTCGGGCCTGAACACTGTGCGTAGACAGGTACCGGACATCCGCTGGGGACCGGTCGTCCGGTGTCTCAAGAGCTGCCGGACGTCCGGTGTCCTCCGGTCGTCCACTGGTTCCGCTCTGTGATGGGGGTGCCGGACGTCCGGTAGCTCCAGACTTCCGCTGATGTTTGCTCGGGTGCTGGTGCACCGGTCGTCCGGTCCGGGCCGGACGTCCGCTCGTTTGCTTTGGGTGCGGGGCTACCGGTCATCCAGTCTGGACCGGACGTCCGCTCACTGGGGTTCGGCTGAGGCTTCAGGCGCTGGACGTCCGGTCCAGGCCGGTCGTCCAGTGGCTGGGACTTTTCCTTCATCCCTCCTTCTTCTCCGTATTCTCGTCGATCTTCTTCTTCTTGTCCTTGCTCCTCAGCTTCTCCATTGTACCTGAGTATGCACAAAGTATCCATATGAGGTAGTAGCCATGCTTCATGTGCATCGAAGTGGAATTGTGAGAGGAGAGACGTCACCTCGGTTTCAAGAGCTCTTGCACGTGATCCGAGTCATGGGTCCACTAGGCAGTTGATGAGACGATGGTAGGTCCATGGGGATGACCTTGGGATGCTCCGCATCAGAGATGGAACCCATGGACCTTCAAGTTGAGGAGCGCTTGAACTTATTGGATGCACCTTCGAACCTCCACTCATACCACGACATCGAGCATCGGTATACCAACACCTCCATATGTGTTGATTGTGTTCACACATGTCATGCTCGATGGACATATCATACACATGACACATTTGCATCTTATGCATGGATTGACTCACATCATGATTGCCTTGTTGCATCTAGTATTCCCATGTCATCCATGATATATGAGATTGTGCATTTATTAGCAAATTTGTTGTGATATACCTTGATGGCATATTCATACATCATGATCTTATTGCCTACCATCAATTGCATGATCACATCACATTGAGCATCCATTACCATATTCATGCTATTGATAAACCGTCTCACTATGACATCATTTTGCACCGTGGTTGCATTGATCACATCCACAATACATTTGTGTGCACAATGAATGATTTTGCTTCCATGAATGCTTTACATGTCATTTTACATCATTTGGATAAGCATCTCATGCATTTTCATGAACAATTCCTCTGGACAAACTATTGTTTATTTGATGGACACCTTGTGTGCGTTAACCATTGTATTTTCGAGTGTCGTTTGTGTTTGCTCTTCTTGCATGTATACCACTCCGGTGACACCTTGGAGTACTTGGATTGCGTAATGTCTTCAACTCCGTCCAACTACATGTCTGTCCACGACTACCATTTCCATGGTGATGAGGATCACGATCCGAGGTCGGATCTTGCCCAAGGGGGGGGGGAGATGATGCGGAGCATCCCACGGTCATCCCCATGGACCTACCATCGTCTCATCAAGTGCCTAGTGGACCCATGACTCGATCACGTGCAAGAGCTCTCGAAACCGAGGTGACATCTCTCCTCTCACAATCACACTTTGATGCACATGAGACATGGCTACTACCTCATACGGACACTCTGTGCATACTCAGGTATCATGGAGAAGCTAAGAAGCAAGGACAAGAAGAAGAGGAAGATGGACGCGAAGACGAAGACGAAGAAGAGGAGCTGCTGGAAAAGTCCCAGCCAACGGACGACCGGCCGGGAATGGACGTCCAGAGCCTGAAGCATCAGCGGACGTCCGGTCCAGACCGGACGACCGGTGCCCCTGCACCTGAGGCAAAAGAGCGTACGTCTGGTCCAGACCGGACGACCGGTGCCCTTGCACCCGAGGCAAAAGAGCGGACGTCCGGCCCCGACCGGATGACCGGCGCGATAGCATCCGAGCCCACATCAGCGGAAGACCAATGTTTCCGGACGTCCGGCCACTCCTGAGACACCGGACGACCGGCCGCCAGCGGACGTTCGGTACCTGGCTGCATCCAGATCCGGGCCCGAGGACCATGTGCCCCTACTTTTGCCCCCATTTGCACTTAGACTATATATAAACCTCCTATTCCTTCTAGCTAGGGTTAGCATTGGTTTAGCTCATACTTAGAGATAGAGCTTCGATCATCCACATCGGATCTACTCTTCGTGAGAGACCGCGGCCTCTTCGGAGAAGATCCCTTTGGATTCAAGACCTCCTTTTGGAGAAGAACATCAAGACCTCCTCACGGAGAAGACCGGCTACCTTTGTATCGTCCGTTGTTGACTTTGGATCGTGTATCTTCTCTTATGTATTCGAGGATCTAGCACATGTGTGACTATCTTGTTGGTTTGAGTGTTCCTCTTTGTGCCCCTTTGTGATTTCCCCTAGTGTTTCCTCCTCGTGTTCTTCGTGTTCTTCGCGGGATTCCGCTCCTATCGTGAAAGATCGGGCCATAGGGTTCAACCCTACATCAACATCCACATCCTTACTGCATCTAATGGTTCAACAATAGCGGCAAGGTTAAGGTAACACGTATTGTTCGTGTGCATTTTAGTATCTCTACATATGCTGATTATGTTGATTGTGATGTGGTACCTATGCAAGCATGTTCCTTATTACTTGGTAGACCATGGCAATTTGATAAAAATTCTGTACACCATGGTACAAACAATCAGTATACTCTTGCTCATAAGGATAAAAATATTACTTTGCTTCCTATGACTCCTGAATCCATTTTGAAAGATGATATTAATAGAGCTAATAAAGCAAAACAGGAGAAAAATAAGAGTGAAAATCATGATAAAGAATTATATGCTCTTGTTCGGACCTTAGAAACATGGCAACATTAGTTATGGCCCAAGGAATTTGTTATACATTCTGATCATGAATCTTTGAAACACATTAAAAGTCAAGCAAAACTGAACCGTAGACATGCTAAATGGGTTGAATTCATTGAGACATTCCCTTATGTCATTAAACACAAGAAGGGTATAGAAAATGTTATTGCTGATGCTTTGTCTCGTCGTTATACTATGCTTTCACAACTTGACTTTAAAATATTTGGTTTGGAGACCATCAAAGATCAATATGTTCATGATGCTGAATTCAAAGATGTATTGCAAAATTGTAAGGAAGGAAGAACATGGAACAAGTTCGTTCTTAACGATGGATTTGTGTTTCGTGCTAACAAGCTATCCATTCCAGCTAGCTCCGTTTGTCTTTTGTTGTTGCAGGAGGCGCATGGAGGAGGATTAATGGGACACTTTGGCGTCAAGAAGGCGGAGGATATACTTGCTACACATTTCTTTTGGCCAAATATGAGACGGGATGTTGAGCGTTTTGTTGCTCGCTGCACTACATGTCAAAAAGCTAAGTCACGACTCAATCCTCATGGTTTATATATGCCTTTGCCTGTACCTAGTGTTCCTTGGGCGGATATATCTATGGACTTTGTTTTAGGTTTACCTCGAACAAAGAAGGGGAGGGATAGCATATTTGTTGTCGTGGATAGGTTCTCGAAAATGGCACAGTTTATACCATGTCATAAAAGCGATGATGTTGTTAATTTTGCTGATTTGTTCTTTTGTGAAATTATTCGCTTGCATGGTGTGCCAAATACTATTGTTTTAGATCGTGATACTAAATTTCTTAGCCACTTTTGGAGATGTTTATGGGCTAAGTTGGGGACTAAACTGCTTTTTAGTACTACTTGTCACCCCCAAACTGATGGACAAACTAAAGTAGTCAATAGAACATTGTCTACTATGCTTAGGGCTGTTTTGAAGAATAATAAGAAAATGTGGGAAGAATGCTTGCCTCATATTGAATTTGCTTATAATCGTTCATTGCATTCTACTACTAAGATGTGCCCTTTTGAAATTGTGTATGGTTTCCTACCTCGTGCACCTATTGATTTGTTGCCTCTTCCATCTTCGGAGAAGGTTAATTTTGATGCTAAAGAACGTGCTTAATTGATTTTAAAAATGCATGTGTTAACTAAGGAAAACATTGAGCGTATGAATGCTAAATATAAACTTGCTGGAGATAAGGGTAGAAAACATGTTGTGTTTGCACCTAGAGATCTTGTTTGGTTACATTTGCATAAGGATAGATTTCCTAATTTGCGCAAACAAAGCTAATGCCACGTGCTGATGGTCCTTTAAAGGTGTTAGAGAAAATAAATGATAATGCATATAAACTTGAGCTGCCTGCAGAATTTGGGGTTAGCCCACTTTTAACATTGCAGATTTGAAGCCTTATTTGGGTGAGGAAGATGAGCTTTCATCGAGGACGACTTCATTTCAAGAAGGGGAGGATGATTAGGACATCAATACCATTGTTACACCCACAGCCCCTGCTGTTGTACATACTGGACCAATTACTAGAGCTCGCGCACGCCAATTGAATTATCAGGTACTTTCGTTTCTTGGTAACGATTCTAATGTTCATAAGAATATGATGCTGCCTAAATTGGATACATTTGTTTTGCTTACAAATGAAGGGCCTAGCTTGGACAAGAAAGATGAACCTTGGAGCAAGTTCAAGCATGGAGATGATGGCATGCGCAAGGGGAACAAGAATGGAGTTACAAGTGATGATTCCAGGACTTTGAAGCCACCATAATGAGTGCATGAAGCCTTGGACAAAATATACAAGATGCCACTTCATAAATTTCGTCCAGAGGCTATTTTAGGTGCTGCGTTACCATATTATTGGGCCAGGCCCATGTATTTTCGAAGTACTTAAGTATAGGCTGTTTTTAGAGTCCGTATGTGTGGGGAAACAAGAGTTAGGGTTGCTTTCGGACCCCTCCACCAAGGGCCACGAAATTCCCCCTCTCTCCTCCATATATACAGCCCTTAGGGCATCGTTTAGACTTTGGGTTTTGTTTAGATTAAAGTTCGCCATAGCTGCAACTTCGCGTACTTCGTTTGTGTTCAATGACCAGACAAAGGCATCACAGAAACCCACCTTGATCAATAAAGCTTTCATCTTATATTCGCAATATCCAGATTGCAATCTCAATTTCTTGCTTGTTCTTCGTTTGCCTGCAGGAAACAGACCTTCGTGGTCACGTTGATCGTGCTCCGGCGTGGTCAATAACCTCTCGGAGTTGGTTTGGTGATTGCTAAGGCGCGACGTGCTCACACATTCGTAGTCGGATCGTCAAAGTCGACTTCCTCCAAAACGATAGCCACCATCTCATCGAAAGACGGGACACCTTTGCCTCTATCAATAAACGAAGTATGCGAAGTTGCAGCTATGGAGAACTTTTAATCTAAACAAAACCCAAAGTCTAAACGACGCCCTAAGGGCTGTATATATGGAGGAAGAGGGGGGAATTTCGTGGACCTTGAGGGTGGGGTCCGAAACCAACCCTAACTCTTGTTTCCCCACACATACGGACTCTAAAAATAGCCTATACTTAAGTATTTCGAAATTACATGGGCCTGGCCCATTAATAAGGTGACGCAGCACCTAGAATAGCCTATGGACGAATATTATGAAGTGGCATCTTGTATATTTCGTCCAAGGCTTCATGCACTCCTTATGGCGGCTTCAAAGTCCTGAAATCATCACTTGTAACTCCGTTCTTGATCCCCTTGCGCATGCCATCAACTCCATGCGTGTTCTTGCTCCAATGTTCATCCTTCTCCAAGCTAGGCCCTTCATTTGTAAGCAAAACAAATGTATCCAATTTAGGCAGCATCATAATCTCATGAACATTAGAATCATTACCAAGAAACGAAAGTACCTGGTAATTTAATTGGCGTGCGCGAGCTCTAGTAATTGGTCCAGTATATGTAACAGTAGGGGCTGTGGGTGTAACAATGGTATTGATGTCCTCATCAGCGAAAGACATTATCTTTGAATGAATGTATGCGAGCTCCCTCTGCTTTGTATGATGAAACAAAGAGTTTATGCAATATAATGCTTATTATGTTTTAAATTTTTTACTTCTTGTGCGGCCGTGTTGTATGAAATCTGAGGGTTAACCAGTCGTCGGCTTCTTCCCCCATGTAGGTAGTACGGGGGTGTTCGGGATGTAATCTAAACAATCTAGATCCAATTAGATGGTCCTTGAAGGAGTTGTTTAGCGCAACGAACCAGGCAACCAGACTATGCGGCTGTAACGCCCTCACTTAGCCATAGGAGTGCGACAATAAAAACATGGGCACAACCCCTAGTATCCGAACTAGAGTGCTATAGGCGTCTGATCGGGAAGTACCAATCCTTCGCGTAATGCGGAAGAAATCTCCAACGATTTGCAACCTCCGAATAGCTGACCGGCTCTCGCCGCATCATGACAGTCAGTTTTCGGCTTTCTCTACTGAGGTGCTCCTTTGGATAAACCAAGGCACAATCGCAGTAGTTCTCCCTTTACTACCTTAGCCGATATAGTGGAACGTAAGGTAGCAAGCACGGGAGCCGGGCAACCGAACTATTGACCAAAGACATGATTCGGAGCCAATGCATATGTAAGTGCATCTAGTGCCACCCCTAGTTGCTTTTGGAGTATTGACGACAAACCTAGTTGAGGGACTAATGTGTTTGTGAGAATTGCAGGAAAACACAGGTAGAAGTCCCTCATTGATTCAGTTTACTACCAGAGATGACCCCTAAAAATGAATGAAGACATTGAAGTCAAAGGTGGTATATGAAGATATTCACATTGAAGACTATGACAACAGAAGACACGTTATGAAGCCTATGGAACTCGAAGACTTAGATCTTTCGTAGTTCTTTTTATTTTCTGTTGAGTCATAGGAACCACCATACTGTTAAGTGGGGTCTAGGAGAACAAGTCAGAATGACTAAAGTGATGTCTAAATCAAAAACCTATGTCTTCGAGTGAAGACAATGAGAGCAAATCTTGTCCAGAGCCGGACAAGTCAACTTTGCTTGTAGCCCAAGTAAAGTTGCCATGAGAGTTCGAAATCTGACCGTTGAGACACGTGTCAGTTCCTTAGTGACCCAGGGTCATTTCGGACAAATCAGGTCGGGTTGCCAAGTGGCTATAAATAGCCCACCCCCACAACCATAAACGGTTGGCTGCTCAGATTTCAGTGCACGGCTTTTGTCGTTTGAGAGCAACCCACCTCGAAGCCTTTGAGAGAAAATTCCTAGTGAGGAGAAAAGCCCTAACCACCCAGAGCTAGAGTAAATTGGGCATCCCTTAAGTCTTCTTGTCTGTGTGATCTGAAGACTTATTACACTTGAGGACTGTGAATCCTCTAGACGGTTAGGCGTCGCGTTTAGAGCATCCAAGAGACATTGTGGATTGCCAGTGAACGAAGTCTGTGAAGGTTTGGGAGTCAACCTTGAAGACTTACCAGAGTGATTGGGTGAGGACTAAGTGACCTTAGCTCAAGGAGATTACGGTGAGGACTTGGTGTCCTGAACTGTGTGTTCAGGACTGGGTGTCCGGGACTGTGTGTCCTAAGGTTTAAATACCTAGCCGCTCCAACCAGACGTACAGTTGTCACAACAACTGGAACTGGTCCAACATATCATTGTCTTCAACGAGTCACTGGTTTCATCCTCACTTCCTTCTCTTGTTGTTACTCATTGTGAAGTCATTGCATGCTTGCTTTATCATTTGTCTTCACAACATGAATGCATGATCTGTTTGGCTTCATAACTTCTTCCTACTTGATCCTTATTACACTGAAGCTGTTTGTCACTGTGCTTTCACTCTATTGAATACATGACCATGGCTGGGCTAGTGTAATCTAACTTCCGTTGCATAGTAATAGGCATAATCTTCACTGTTTGTCTTCATAACTCCCAAGTTTTGAAGACTTTCATAAAAATCGCCTATTCACCCCCCCCCCTCTAGTCGATATAACGCACTTTCAATTGGTATCAGAGCAAGGTGCTCCCTTGTTCTGTGTGATTCGGTTTAACCACCTGGAGTTTTAGCTATGTCGACTGCAGGGATAATCAAAGTCTCCGCTGCGTGCCCCGTCTTCGATGGAACTGAATATCCCTACTGGAAGAATAAGATGCGCATGCATCTTGAAGCCATTGTCGTCGACCTATGGTATGTCGTCGAGAATGGCGTTCCCAAGGCTGGAGAAGGTGTCACTGCTGCTGATGTCAAGAAATTCGTTCAACTGGACTCTACTGCCAAGAACATCATCTGTGGTCATCTGACCAAAGGACAGTATGGCCGTGTGAGTGCCTTGAAGACATCCAAACTGGTCTGGGACTGGCTCTCCAAGGTCAATGAAGGCATCTCAACCCAGAGAGATCAACGAATCAGTGTCCTTCGTAATCTCTTCAACCGCTTCAAGCGAAATGACAATGAGAATGTCCAGCACACATTTGATAGACTCACTGACATCACAAATGAGCTTCAAGCCCTCGGCGCCACTGAAATCACCAAACATGAAATCGTCAAAACGCTGCTGAGATCACTTGATAGTTCGTTTGACATCCTGGCCCTGATGATTCAAGAACGTCCTGGTTTCAAGACACTCGATCCGTCTGACATACTTGAGAGGCTCAACACACACGAGTTTCAGCTTTCTGAGAAAAGAGATATCTACGGTCCAAACTATGGGCGAACTCGCGCCTTGAAGGCAAAAGCTGTCTCCTCATCTGAAGAAGAATCTGACTGCAGTTCTGATGATCCTGAAGACATTGGAAGAGAACTTGCAATGCTAGTGAAGAAGTTCCAAAAATTCACCAAGAAGAAAGGCTTCAGAAAATCTTCACGATCAAGCTCAAGGAATGATGAAGCTTTTGCTCATGACTACAAGAAGAAAACATGTCACAAGTGCAAGAAAACTGGACACTTCATCTCTGAGTGTCCACAATGGGACAATGAGAACAGAAGGAAGAAGAAGAGCAAGGAATATGATTCTGACGACAAGAAGAAGAAGAAATACTCAAAGTCTTCTTCCAAGTCTTCATCAAAGTCTTCATCACACAAGAAGAGCTCATCTGGCAAGGCACGTGCCTTTGTTGGAAAGGAGATGGATTCAGAGGAGGAGTCCGCATCTGAGGAGGCAGAGGTGGAGTCTGAGGAGGAGTCTGATTCTGGCATTGCGAGTCTGGCTAGAGCATACGTCGCCAAGTCCATCTTCAACACTGAAGACAATGACTGCATCACCGACACCAACGCAAATGACAAGAACGACTCCACTCCTACCTACTGCTTCATGGCACGTGGTGCCAAGGTAAACACACGCACTACTCGCTATGAAACATCTAGTGACGATGACTCTGAATGTGATTCAAAACCTAGCTACAAAACACTTGCTAAAATTGCAAATGAATAACAGAAAGCCATGGAACATATTCAAAAACTGTTAGACAGAAGCGATGATCTGTTGGGTGCTGAAATGACTCGATCTGAATCCTTAATTGAAGACATAAAAAACCTTCACGTTAAGTATCAGGAACTTGAAGATCGTCATGATACTCTCTCAACAACTCATGAAAAGCTTTCCTATGATTATCTTCAAAGAAAGCAAGAACTTGAGAAATTGAGGGTGGCTCATGAAGATCTTCAAAAGGAAAACGAGTCACTTCGCTCCGAACAGATCAGTCCCGCTCAGGAAGGATTTGAACCACCATGTCTTAAATGCATTGAGCGTGATAATGCTAATTCTGTTGCTGAATGTTCCACTTCTACTGCTGTTGCAATATCTTCAACTGTTGACGTGGTAACTAACCCCTCTGCTGAGGATACCACTGCTATTGCTGATGAGAATGCTATGTTGAAGACATTGCTTGAAACAGGGATGTACAAAAGTCTTAAAGGACATCAGACACTATGTGATGTCCTCAAGAAGCAGATCCTGAATCGAAACCCTAGGAAAGAGGGTGTTGGATTTGTGAGGAAAATCAATGCAGATGGCTCTTACTGGAAACCTGAGCAGTACCCCAAAACCACATGGGTTGCTGCAAAGGAACTTTCAGCAGATCCATCCAACTTATCTGGCTTCACTTGTGCTAACCCCATTATCATTGATGAATCCTTTGATGCAAACTATAAACTGTTTAAGAATCAGAATGGTGAAGTGTTTGCCAGGTACATTGGTACTAACTACAGGAATGGACCGCCTATGAAGAAGATCTGGGTTTCCAAAAGGTGTCTGGAAAATCTTCCTGTGAATGTCTTCATGACACCTCACTTGAAGAAGACAAATCTCAGACCAAAGGCTTCATACGGTCTAATGGCTTCATACAAACAGAGGACTCACCTGAATCACACTAACACAAATGTTTTGCAGGGAAACCATACTCAGGCACATGTGTATGAGAGCGGTTCATCGAACCATGTTCATGTGACCAAAAATTATTCTGCTTATTCCTATGAGTATTATTGTCCACCTGCTAGACTGTTTGCTAAGGCTTCAAAGCCAAAATTCTCAGACGCTGCACTTAGACTTATTGCTTCTAAGCCACCCTTGAAGATGTGGGTGGTTAAGAAAGCTTAACTCTCTTTTGCAGGGAAAGGTCTCCAGCAGAAAAACAAAATCTTCTGATGCTATTGCTGGGGACCTTAAAAATCTTGTAGGGCGCAAGATAAAATGTCCGAATGGCATCATTATGTACTTTGCTCCTGAATCGCATGCTACTCTCCCTATTAGTCCTAATCTGGATCTAAGTTTTCATAACCCACTGGTTCGTCAAATGTTTATGCTTCACAATTCTCTTCGTGAAGCCTATCCCCCTAACTGCACTGTAGGCTACGACACCAGCGACTTCAAAGTCTTCAGAATGGATTATTGACAGTGGGTGTACAAATCACATGACTGGCAGAAGAAGCCTTCTTATGGACTCAACTTTACGTCCATCCGACAAGAGCCACATCACATTTGCTGACACTGGTAAAAGTAAGGTATTGGGTCTAGGTAGAGTTGCAATCTCAAAGGATCAACACATGGATAAAGTCATGCTTGTTGAATCCCTTGGCTTCAACTTAATGTCTGTCTCAATGCTTTGCGATTTGAATATGATTGTAATGTTTGGAAAATATCGTTGCCTGGTGCTAATGGAATCTGACAAATCTCTAGTGTTCGAAGGGTATCGGAAAGGTGATTTGTACGTGGTAGATTTCTCAGCAGGACCACAACTTGCAGTATGTCTTCTTGCAAAAGCTTCAGAATGCTGGCTTTGGCATCGGAGGCTTGGGCATGCTGGCATGAGGAACCTCCACACCCTTGCGAAGAAGAAGCATGTCATAGGCATCGAGGGCGTCAAGTTCAAGAAAGATCATTTATGCGGTGCCTGTGAGCAGGGAAGATGACAAGGGCAAAACATCCTTCGAAGACAATCATGACTACTACACAACCCTTCGAACTGCTCCACATGGATCTTTTCGGTCCCACTCACTACTCAACTTTTACTACTACTGCTTGCCCCTATGGCTTCGTCATTGTTGATGATTACTCTAGATATACTTGGGTACACATAATCCTTTACAAGACTGAAGTGCAGGATGTCTTCAGACGCTTCGCCAATCGAGCTATGAACAATTTTGGCGCCAAGATAAAGCACATTAGAAGTGACAATGGCACTGAATTCAAGAACACTGGCCTTGACAGATATCTTGATACCTTGGGCATCACACATGAATTCTCAGCTCCCTACACGCCACAGCAGAATGGCGTCATCGAACGCAAGAACAGAACACTCATTGAAATGGCCAGAACAATGCTAGATGAATACAAGACTCCAAGAAAATTCTGGATTGAAGCCATTGATACTGCATGCCATACAATCAATCGTGTTTATCTTCACAAGCTTCTGAACAAGACATCTTATGAACTCCTAACTGGCAAGAAGCCAAATGTCAGTTACTTCAGAGTATTTGGCGCAAAGTGCTGGATCAAGGACCCACATCACTCCTCAAAGTTTGCACCAAAAGCACACGAGGGCTTTATGCTTGGATATGGAAAGGATTCACACTCCTATAGAGTCTTCAATCTCTTCCATTACAAAGTGGTCGAAACAGTGGATGTGCGGTTTGATGAAACAAATGGTTCACAAAGAGAGCAACTGCCAAATGTGCTAGATGAAGTCTCAGCTAGTGAATCAATCAAGCTTATGGGAACTGGAGAGATTATGCCTTCTGAAGCTCATCTTGAAGAAGAACTCATCATCTCAGCACCTGATCAACATGAAGACAATGCTCAGCATGAAGACATTCCTCCAAACAACAACGCAGATCAGCAAGAGCAAAGTCTTCGCCCTATACATCCTCGTGTTGCAAATGAAGTGCAGATTGACAGAATACTTGACAGCATCAATGCACCTGGTCCACTCACTCGTTCAAGGGCAACTCAGCTAGCAAACTTCTATGGGCATTTCGCATTCGTCTCAATATCAGAACCCAAGAAAGTTGAAGAAGCCTTCATGGAACCTGAATGGATTCAAGCTATGCAAGAAGAGCTTCAACAGTTTGAGCTGAATAATGTATGGGAACTAGTTAAGCGTCCCGATCCACGGAAGCACAACATAATAGGCACCAAATGGATATACTGCAACAAGCAAGATGAGCATGGTCAAGTTGTCAGAAACAAAGCTCGTCTCGTTGCTCAAGGATATACTCAAGTAGAAGGCATTGACTTCGATGAAACTTTTGCTCCTGTGGCTAGGCTTGAAGCCATACGCATACTGCTGGCCTATGCAAATCATCATAACATACTTCTATATCAAATGGATGTGAAAAGTGCCTTTCTCAATGGCAAGATTGAAGAAGAAGTGTATGTTGCACAACCACCTGGCTTTGAAAATCCAAAACATCCTGATATGGTATACAAGCTCAACAAGGCACTGTATGGCCTCAAACAAGCCCCTAGGGCCTGGTATGATACACTCAAGTACTTTCTGAAGAGCAAAGGCTTCATACCTGGTTCCCTGGATCCCACTCTTTTCACGAAGACATACGATGGTGAACTGTTTGTGTGCCAAATATATGTGGATGACATTATCTTCGGCTGCACCAATCGGAAGTACAGTGAAGAGTTTGGATATATGATGCAAGAGCAATATCAGATGTCCATGATGGGGGAGCTGAAGTTCTTTCTTGGTCTTCAAATCCGACAACAAGCGCAATGGCATCTTCATATCTCAAGAGAAGTATCTCAAAGATTGCCTGAAGAAGTTCGGTATGCAAGACTGCAAAGGCTTCACAACACCAATGCCAGCCAAACATCATCTCGGTCCTGACGACAATGGTAAAGAGTTCGATCAAAAGGTATACCGCTCCATGATTGGGTCTTTGCTTTATTTATGTGCATCTAGGCCAGATATCATGCTTAGTGTTTGCATGTGTGCTCGATTTCAAGCGGCACCAAAGGAGTCGCATCACTTAGCTGTGAAGCGAATTCTTCAATATTTGGCTCACACCCCAACTCTAGGATTATGGTATCCAAAGGGCTCAGAGTTTGATTTGGTTGGATTTTCGAATGCTGATTATGCTGGTGACAAAGTTGATCGCAAGTCTACATCAGGCACATGTCACTTTCTGGGACGATCACTTGTATGTTGGTCTTCAAAGAAGCAGGACTGTGTATCTCTCTCCACTGCTGAATCTGAATACATTGCTGCTGGATCTTGCTGCGCTCAGCTTCTGTGGATGAAGCAAACACTCAAGGATTATGGCATTCATCTGAAGCAAGTGCCACTTTACTGCGACAACGAAAGCGCCATCAAGATTGCCAACAACCCAGTTCAGCACTCGAAGACTAAGCACATTGAAATTCGCCATCACTTTCTCAGAGATCATGTTGTGAAGGAAGACATTGATATCATACACGTCAACACTGAAGAGCAATTGGCAGATATCTTCACCAAGCCCTTGGATGAGAAGAGGTTTTGCAAGTTACGGTGTGAGCTAAATATCTTGGAATCCTCAAATGTCCTGTGATCAGGCACACATCCTAACACTTATGCATATTGATGATTTAGATGTGCAACACACGAAGTAACGTATATCTTCAATCAATGAAGACATACATTCTAAGTGTGAATACATTAATGTGGAATTTGACTTCGGAGCGCCACGATAATTGTGCGCCGTGTCTGGGTCTAATACTTCCTATACGGTGGGTAATGCCACCACCAAACGTTCTATTTTGAAGTGTTTCACTCATGGCGTTACCTCGCAATGTCTTCACATTTGGTTTGGCTTCAATCTCAATATGTCTTCATGATTATCTTCACTGCGTTGATTATATAGATATATATATATATGTTGATAAAGGCGAGGGTCCCGAATCTTTCGATGAGATGATAACTATCGATTTGGTGGAGACGACTTTGACGATCCGACTACAAACGTGCACGACGTTGCGCCTTAGCAATCTCTAAACCAATCTCCTGAGGTTACTGACAATGCTGGAAGCACGATCAGCCTGACCACGAAGGTCTATTCCTGCAAGCAATCGAAGAACGAGCAAGAATATGATAAAGCAATCTGAATATTGCAAATATATATGAAGTATTGATAATGGTGGGGATCCGGAAGCGGTCTTGGTCTGGTCGTTGGACACAAACGAAGTACACGAAGTTGTAATGGCTAACTTTTAACTAAACAAATCCCAAGGAAAAAGCTACTAGATGGATCTACTTATATAGGAGCAAGGGGTGGCGGCCAAGGAGGTGGGAAGATGTCCCAAGGCATCCTAAAACTAACCCTAGGTCGTACAAGGCTCATGGGCCCAAGTGGAGGTGATGCAACACCTTTGGGCTTGTAGTTTGACTCGGATTCTGCTGCAACATCAGATTGTTTCGTCCGTAACTCAACGCTCCGGATGAATTTGAAGGTGAATCCAATTGGGTTGGAAAGAGCACGAAATCTAGTTTCCAACAAAAAAAGAATCACTCAATTCGGAGTCCGTATGAAAAAGTTGTTGGCGTTTTGAGTCAGGTATGTCTGTGCAGTCCGAATCTGAATCCAGAACGTGAGAGACTTGGACTCTATCTTCTCTTGGCCCAAAAGTGACGTGAGAGGACTTTTTGAACACAACCTAAACTTATCCTTTTCCCTTGTCTTCATATGTGGATTGTACAAATGTCCCATACACCTGCAATTAGACAAAACACAAAAGTGTGTGAAGTATTTTTGTTCTGGATAACATAAATAGATTATTGAATAGTTTGCATTAGAAATCACCTGACAAATATGCATGTATGCAATATTTTTGGTCGTATCCAAGGTAGTCATGTCCTCATCATCCTCCCCTTTTTGAAAACAAAGCCGTCCTCGGCATTGCTTAATCTGAAATGTGGCTAACAAAAGAGACAAGGTGTACATATTGTATATGTATATGTCATCCATTTTAACTTCCCTTGATTTTTGCACATATGTCACATGTATACATGAGTAACTTTCATTGTTCATAAAATCTAAAGCCAAAAAATTATCACAAGAAGTAGAAGGCATGAAAATATTGGAACTCGGTTTGCACATATAAGTGAAGCTCTTATTCTCTTCAAAAGATTGGCAATGTTCATCATTAAACCATCCTAACTTCGATGAATAAACCTTACTTGCATCAAATTTACATGCTACAACATGCTTAAATAAGCAAACATGCAATAAGTCATTGGACACAGAATCATCATCAAGATTAGAGGTCATATCAAAATGATTAAACATGGTTCTTTTGCATCAACAGTTAATTCAATGGGTGCACTCAAAATTGTTGATATTTCAGTTGTTTGATCACATGACGCATTCATGATAGTAACAAGAGTCTTAAAATAGGTGGTGTGCTCAAATCAACAGGTAACTCAACACATGATGCATTCAAGTTAACTAGGCATGCTTCATTCTCATGTGAAGTTATATCATCAATACCTTTACTGTTACCTCGCAGAGATGTAGCTGATGTAGGTACAGACGTTGACAATGTACCATACTCTTGAGATGCTATTGCGCTCACAATCCGAGGTGGGGCTGCTCTAGTAGGTGCAATAGTGGAGTAACCAACCGGCGATGGTGAGCATGAACTGGAATAGTAGTTGTTGTAGTCACCCAATGCATCCTCCTGTATCTGTCTCTCAAAGGTACAAGCACGGACATACATACCAGTAATGCAACGAGGAATATACCGAAATCTTGCCTGAATATCATGGTTCAAACCACCAAAAAATCTATTCATTGTATCATCCTCAGATTCTTCTATGTCACAATGATGCATATAAGATTTGAACTCTTGGTAGTAAGCATGAACAGTGTTACTGCCTTGTTTTAATTGCTCCAATTTGCAACGCAATTCACGACGATAGTAAGGAGGAAAAAATTGTTGTCTCATTACAGCTTTCAAAACTTTCCAAGTTGTGGGTTGGTTATCAATGTTTTTCTTACAATGTACACTCCACCAAACAGAAGCAAAACCAGTAAATGCTCTAATGGTAGCTCGTACTCTCTCAAGTTCAGAAAAATCATGGTGACTAAAAACTTGTTCTACTTCAAGCTCCCAAGCTAGATAAATAGAAGGATTAAATCTACCCTCAAATGATGGTAAAGAGATAACCTGACCATATGCTTGTGTGTGTTGTCCCAACTCTCGTGATGGTGAAGATGTGTCCGTCGTCCAAGAACTTCTATCTCTGGAACCTGTCATGATTAGTAGAAATAAGAACCAAAATTCGAGAATAATGTTCCTATGAACTACTAGGATGTGGTTGTAAAGTGCTCACAGTAAAGCAAATATCAATATCTTACAAGTTCTTACCATGCAGCAGGTGGTGAGAGGCAACTAGCGGTGTCAAATAACTCCGAAGATTGTGTAAAGCGATTGCCAGGGGAACGTGCGTATACACGGTGTAGAAATATGTGGAGCTGGGTTGGCTATATATGGCAGCAAAAGATTAGCAATAATCAATTCAGAGATGCAATGTTGAATAAACGCTCAACGACGGTACTGTGCTGGTCCTAGGCTAGACCGAACTAGAGACGCGGGCCTAGAACACTAATGAGGTCACGTCGTAGCACAACTAGCATCAATGAAGGATACTAAGTAGCTCTGGACAGCAAGATATAAGTGAAGATCACAACGGCAGTAAAGATAATGATGTGAAACAACAGCCAAGCAGGATATATCAACAAATTTGTCTCCAACTTTCCTCTGAAAAAGTTTGTGCCGATTTTTTTTCAAGAATGGTATTGACTCAAGCTTTCAAACACAAAAAGAATCACTCAATTCCAAGTTGATATGAGGAGTCAAAAAATTCGAAAACTGTCCTGAAAAACTGGAATAAGCTGTGTTCATGAACTTCGGAGGGCAAAAAGACCTATTTAGAAGCCGATTTTGAGGTGCAAAATATTGAACTAGCTTCTTCAACTATTTAGATGCGGCTCGTCGCTAGCTTTCGTTTGAGTACTCGCGGTGGCAAAACGGACTTCGTATGAGGAAGTTATACCTGTTTTACTGAACAGTGCACAAAACAGATTCCAATCCGAATTCAACTACGAGATTGAGTCTAAAAAGATCCGAATTTTGTTTTTTGTTTCTTCTCTCTTTTTTTTCCTCACACGTTTTTTTCTTTCTCTCCTTTTTTTTCTCTGACTTTTTTTCTCTTTTTTTTCTCTCGTTTTTTCTCTCTCTTTTTTTCTCCCTCTTTCCAAAACAAACTAGATAAGATGCGGATTGGATCAAGTGAAGATGTGAACGATCTCAACTATTATTATGACAATGAATGGTGGGTAGCACATGGTGGAAATTGATGGATGGGTGGTGGACAGCGGAAGAGATAATGATGCAGCGGTGGCGTGACTAATGTGAACAGAACTCGAAACTCTAAACGAACTAGACACTAAGACCAGCAACTCGACACGACGATGCAACCGATAATTCAACTATGCAAGCAATGAAAAGAAAATTGCAAAGGCTCAGACTGGCTTGGACCAAGGATGAATAGATCTAACTCTTTTTTGTGGCTTTTTCTTGGACAATAGGTAAGAAAATAAATCTAATCTAGGAAAACTGGAAATTCTCACCGAGCAACCTGAAAACTGATACCACTTGATAGAGGCGAGGGTCCCGATCTTTCGATGAGATGATAACTATCGATTTGGTGGAGACGATTTTGATGATCCGACTACAAACATGCACGACGTTGCGCCTTAGAAATCGCTAAACCAATCTCCTGAGGTTACTGACGATGCCGGAAGCACGGTCAGCCTGACCACGAAGGTCTATTCCTGCAAGCAATCGAAGAACGAGCAAGAATATGATAAAGCAATCTGAATATTGCAAATATATATGAGGTATTGATAATGGTGGGGATCCGTAAGCGGTCTTGGTCTGGTCGTTGGACACAAACGAAGTACACGAAGTTGCAGTGGCTAACTTTTAACTAAACAAATCCCGAGCAAAAAGCTACTAGATGGATCTAGTTATATAGAAGCAAGGGGTGGCGGCCAAGGAGGTGGGAGGACGTCCCAAGCCAGCCTAAAACTAACCCTAGGTCGTACAAGGCTCATGGGCCCAAGTGGAGGTGATGCAACACCTTTGGGCTTGTAGTTTGACTCGGATTCTGCTGCAATGTCAGATTGTTTCGTCCGTAACTCAACGCTGCGGACGAATTTGAAGGTGAATCCAATTGGGTTGGAAAGAGCACGAAATCTAGTTTCCAATAAAAAAAGAATCACCCAATTCGGAGTCCGTATGAAAAAGTTGTTGGCGTTTTGAGTCAGGTATGTCTGTGCAGTCCGAATCTGAATCCAGAACGTGAGAGACTTGGACTCTATCTTCTCTTGGCCCAAAAGTGATGTGCGAGGACTTTTTGAACACAACCTAAACTTCTCCTTTTCCCTTGTCTTCATATGTCGATTGTACAAATGTCCCATACACCTGCAATTAGACAAAACACAAAAGTGTGTGAAGTATTTTTGTTCTGGATAACATAAATAGATTATTGAATAGTTTGCATTAGAAATCACCTGACAAATATGCATGTATACAATATTTTTGGTCGTATCCAAGGTAGTCATGTCCTCATCACATATGGGGTGTTACAACACTCCACCTCTATGAAAGGATCTCGTCCTGAGATCTAGGACTGGAAAAACTCTGGATATTCGGAACGGAGGTGGTCCTCGCGTTTCCAGGTGGCTTCACGGTCGGAATGATGTGACCACTTCACTTTCAGGAATTTGATAGACTTGTTGCGAGTCTCACGCTCAGTTTCTTCAAGGATAGCAATGGGATGCTCAGGATAAGACAGGTCTTCTTGGAGATCAATCTCTTCAAAGTTGATGGTGCGGTCAGGAGTCTTGAAACACTTGCGAAGCTGAGACACATGAAACACGTCGTGCACGTTTGCAAAGTTGGATGGAAGCTCAAGTTGATAGGCGAGATCGCCTCTTTTGCCAATGATCTTGAAAGGACCCACGTATCTAGGGGCAAGCTTCCCTTTGATACCGAAGCGACGAGTACCTTTCATTAGAGAGACGCGGAGGTAGACATGGTCTCCGATCTCGAAAGCCAAGTCACGATGCTTGCTATCATAGTAACTCTTCTGGCGCGGTTGCGCGGCTTTGAGATTTTCACGAATGACTTTGCACATTTCTTCAGCCTTTGTGATCAAGTCATTGCCAAGAAGTTGGCGTTCACCAGTCTCTGACCAATTAAGAGGAGTACGGCACTTTCTGCCATAGAGAATCTCGAATGGGGCCTTGCCCGAACTCGCTTGGAAGTTGTTGTTGTAGGAGAACTCGGCATATGGAAGACAATATTCCCACTTCATACCGAAAGAAATGACACATGCCCTGAGCATATCTTCAAGAATTTGATTTACTCGCTCGACTTGTCCGCTAGTTTGAGGATGAAAAGCTGTGCTGAAGCGAATGTTGCTGCCCATGGCGTTCTGGAAGGAATCCCAGAACTTAGAGGTAAAGATGCTTCCACGATCTGAAGATATCAACTACGGAATGCCGTGCAAGGAGACAATCCTGGAGGTATATAGCTCTGCCAACTGAGCTGCTGTGATAGATTCTTTGATGGGAAGAAAATGAGCCACTTTAGTGAGCTTGTCGATGACGACGAAGATAGCATCATTGCCACGCTTGGACTTGGGAAATCCAGTCACTAAGTCCATCTCAATATGGTCAAACTTCCATTCTGGAATGGCAAGAGGTTGGAGGAGACCAGCTGGCCATTGGTGTTCTGCTTTCACTCTTCTGCAGACATCACATTCATTCACGAACCGAGCAATCTCGTGCTTCATTCGAGTCCACTAATACAACTGCTTGAGTTCATGGTACATCTTTGTACTTTTAGGATGAATAGAAAGGAGTGAATTGTGAGCCTCGTTCATAATGACTTTACGAAGGTCACCCTTAGGAACAACAATTCGGTCCTTGAAGAAAAGAGTATCTTTGTCATCAAGGCGATAGCACTTGCACTTGGGTTGGCTCTTGGCAATCCCAATCTTCACCTTCTTCACCATAGCATCAAGTTGTGCCTCACGAATCTGATCTTCCAAAGTAGGAGAGACTTGGAGGTTGGCAAGGAATCCTTGAGGAACAACTTGGAGATTAAGTTTACGGAAAGCTTCACAAAGATCCGGTTGGAAGGACCTATGAATCAAATTGTTGTAGTAAGCCTTCCTGCTCAAAGCGTCAGCAATTACATTGGCCTTGCCTGGAGTATATTCAATACTCGGATTATACTCTTGAATCATTTCGACCCAACGAGTCTGCCTGAGGTTGAGGTTTGGCTGAGTGAAGATGTAATTGAGACTCTTATGATCAGTGAAGATGTCCACTTTCCTTCCCAACAAGAGATGTCTCCATGTTAAAAGAGCGTGGACAACTGCCACCAACTCGAGGTCATGAGTGGGGTAGTTCTTTTTGTTGGGCTTCAACTGGCGAGAGGTATAGGCCACAACTTTCTTCTCTTGCATTAACACAGCACCGAGACCTTGCAGGGAAGCATCACAGAAAAACCTCGAATGGTTTGGATTCATCAGGAGGAGTCAGAACTGGAGCTTTGACTAACTTCTCTTTGAGGGTGTTGAAAGCGATGTCACATTTAGGCGTCCATACATACTTCACATGCTTCTGGAGAAGGTTGGAAAGAGGCTTCGCGATCTTAGAGAAATTCTCAATGAATCTTCGACAATAGCTTGCAAGCCCAAGGAAGTTGCGGAGTTGCTTCACATTCTGAGGCGGTTCCCAATTCACAATTGCAGACACCTTCTCAGGATTAACTGCTATGCCCTTGGCTGAGATGATATGCCCAAGGTAGATAACCTCATCGAGCCAAAACTCGCACTTTGAAAACTTCGCATAGAACTGATGTTCTCTGAGTTTGTCCAGCACCAATCTCAAATGCCTGGCATGATCCTCCTTGTTCTTGGAAAAGACCAAAATGTCATCGAGATGGACCAAGACGAAGTCATTTGTGTAGGGGTTGAAGATGAAGTTCATCATGCGAGAGAACGTTGGAGGAGCATTGACAAGTCCGAAAGACATGACAGTGTATTCGTAGGAACCATAGCTTGTTATGAATGCTGTCTTGGGGATATCTTGTTCACGAATGCGAATATGATGATAGCCCATGCGGAGGTCAAGCTTGGAGAATACTTGAGCACCTTTGAGTTGTTCGAAAAGCTCATTCATGTTGGGAAGTGGGTACTTGTTCTTTATGGTCTTCTTGTTCAATGGATGGTAGTCGACACAAAGTCGGTCCGTGCCATCCTTCTTCTTGACAAAAAAGAACACCACAGCCCAAGGAGCAGAACTCGGTCGGATGAGACCCATACGCTCTTGTTCATCGAGTTGTTTCTTCAGCTCCTTCAACTCTTTTGGTCCAAGCTCAAGATCGATGACGAATTCAACTGGCCGATGAGGAGGCATTCCTGGAAGCTCTTCTGGAATGACGTCTTGATATTCACAAATGACTGGAATCTGAGAGATGGCATCCAACACGCCCTTCTCGTTTAGAGAAAACAGTCGAATGGTATCATCACGAGCGGCAAAGACGATCACATCCTCAGACAAGTGTGTCAATTGAATCTGCCTGGCAGCACAATCAAGCTGAGCCTTGTGCTTAGAAAGCCAGTCCATGTCGAGAATTAGATCAATATCCGAGTCACCAAGAACAATTGGAGAGGACAGAAACTTATAGTCGCCCATCTTGATAGAAACATCCGGGACGCAATTGTTAGATGTCATTTGCTTGCCCGGGGACACGATCTTCAACGGGAAAGGAATCTTTTCGGTCACAAACTCATGCTTGGCAACAAAAGGTCTTGAAATGAAAGAAAGCGATGCACCAGTATCAAAAAGAACTTATGCAGGAATATCGTTAACAGGAAGGTTACCCATGATCACTTCTGAAGAGTCCTCTGCCTGATCTGCGTTCATCATGTTGACCTTTGCAAACTTGGGATTATGCTTGACCACTGCATTGCTAGCAAATCTCACATGAGGAGGAGGAGGCAGAAGACGCCTCTGGTTGAAGTATTTGTTTGCATAGTGACCCTTCTGCTGACACTTGTTGCACGTAACCTCTAAGAGCGGCCGGTGATATGGAGCACTTGACCTTGGAGCATGAGATGAAGTTTTGTTCTGAAAGCCTGGGTTGGGTGGGTGGGAAGATCCATTGCCACCTTTGCTCTTCTGCTGATAAGGCTGACAGAACGGAGGAGGAGGAGGCAACCAATACTTTTGCTGCTTAGCTGCCACTTGAGTTGAAGAAGAAGAAGGAGTTGCATCCCTGACTCTCTTCTTGGAAGCATCGCACTTGAGCTGAGCAACCTCTTGCTTTAGTGCCATGTTGTAGAACTCATCATACTTTTTCGACTCAAAAAGCACAAGAGCTAGTTGCAGATCTCCTCTAAGACCACCTCTGAACTGATAAATCATGCTCTTCTCGTCAGGGACATATTGCTTGGCGAAGCGAGCGAGCCTCTGGAATAGGATGTTGTATCGGTAAACAGACAAGCTGCGTTGCTTCAGATTGCGGAACTCCTCACGCGTACTCTCAACAACACTCTAAGGAATGTGGTGAGCTTTGAAGTCTTGGCAGAAATCATCCCAGGTAATCACACGACCTCCTCTGGAATCTTTGTATTGTTGATACCACTCAGCAGCTTGGTCTTTGAGTTGGAACAAAGCAAACTTGACAAAGTCCTCAGGCCTGACATTGCTACACTCAAAATGTTTGCAGATATCCACCAGCCAATCGTTAGGGTCTGTGGCCTCAACACAGTTACTGATTGACTTCGGCTGGTTTGCGAGGAACTAGTTGAGGGTAGAAAACTGAGTTTCATTGTTGCCATGGCCTTGATTTCCTTGGTTGTGCTCTTGCAAGAGTTGCATAATCAACTGCGTGTTGGCGTTGGTAGCGGCCATCACAGCTTGCCATGCCTCCGGAGGTGGAGGTGGTGGCGGTGGTTCCGGATTCTGACGCGTTGGAGGAGCCATCCTGAAGAGGGTGACATATGTTAGCATCTTGAAAGACATATATTCAAGCTCAATCAATGGATCGAAATTGCAAGATATAGCCTTAACATTCGAACAAGAATGAACAAATGAATTCCAAAGTAAATGATCACACTTCCATAAATTGAGAAGCCACTTAGATAGAGGTAGATGAATAAAACAACAAGGTACGGACATGAACAAATACTTGGTAAGGATTACCCAATCACAAACCAAATATCTGGGAAGAAATACTAGAGCTACATGAATTCCCACCTATGAAACTCCCGAAACTTTCCGGTTATGCAATCAGGTGTTGGGGATACAGGGGAAGCATAATATCTCACCCAAAACTAGCAAATCCTACATCCAGCTGTATCCATCCTTCAACACATAACCAAGAAACCTTCGTGTTGGGGATATTGCTACTGGACGTAAACAGGCCAGGAGTGGGCGGATTAACTTTTATGAAGATTAGAAGCCCATGGAAGATGTGAAGATGATGGAGCTTTACGAAGGCCAAGGCCCAGAAGTGAGGATTTATGGTCTTGTAGATGTAAACCGACTTAATCATGTAACTTGCTTTGTAAGATAGGAGGTGTAGAGACCGAACCGGAAATATTTTATGATCCGGCTTCGGGGACTCTGTTAAACGGGCGCCACCATGTATATAAGGGGACGACCCGGCAGCGGTTCAAGGGAGACAACAACTCGAGAGCCAAACAAAGCGGATTCGCTCCCTGGCCTTCGAAACCCTAGCAATACCAATCACAAACTAGACGTAGGCTTTTACCTTCCTTGAAGGGGCCGAACTAGTATAAAACTCCGTGGTCCCCTTGTCCCGGTTTACCCCTTTAAGCTAACCGTTTGCGATGGCTCCATGAACTAAAGTCCTTTCACAAGACATCTGCCGTGACAAAACCCACGACAGTTGGCGCCCACCGCTGGGGCTAATCGCACAATGTTTTCGAGTTCTTGATGGGCAGCTTTGATGGAACTCAAGGGATACGCTGTGCGCCGGATGACGAAGTCGTCGACGGCAAGCTCTACATCGACAACGCAGGATGGGGTCCCGAGGGCCGATTCAATTGATATGGGACCGGGTCCCCTTTGTGGGAATTCACATCTTCATCGGCCAAGATTGGCGAACTGGCCCCTGAGCCCGGACACCTCCACCGACATCATTCAAAACGGCTCAGCGTATAGGTTCTTCGCTCGGTTCAGCCCGTGATGAAGCATGTCTTCGTAGGTGTTATTCCATGGAAGAATATGAGGGACGACCGGTCCGATGGAGAAACCTTGTCTGTTCCGACGACGAAGTCTTCCTGGAGAGACCGAAAAATCGCTCTATCAGTTACAAGATGGTCGGATTGGTGGGGGATCCGAGGGAAATAGTATTTCCGGACCCCCTGATCTTGCCAAACCGGGCCGCTATCTCATGGCGGTACACAGTCCGCGCCTCACTCATCAACTGCTGCAGCAATGCTCTCCGGTTCAACTATAGCACGCCGGTTGGGGGCAGGAGGCTCTGCGCTGCCTCCGGTCTCAGGTCCTATCTGACCTGTTCGACGCTTTGCAACGTTAATGGCTGCAGAGGTGGATTGCAGCAGCCAGGGATCAGCACACGCGGGAGATTGCAAAGGTAATGATCAGATAGCCCAGGCTAAAGCGGACCTAGCGCGGGAGAAAGCTAGGGTGGCTACAGAACGGGCTGAATTGGAAGCACAGGCCTACCGGATTAGGCTGGATTAGAACGCTTCCGAAGAAGGTCCTGAGGAAGAAGGGTACCGATCGCCATCTTCCTGTCGGGTTATGAGCCATAAAATCTCTTCAAACACGCCAGGAGCAGGAGCTCTCACCAGCCAAGTACTGAACCGGGCGGAGGCACCAGGAACAGGAAGCGCCGGTTCAACGCGCACGATGGACCCACCTCCGTTCAGAACAACGTTTGTACCACAGTATTGTACCAACAACTCCCGGGCAATTATTCCAACCCGTTTGGACAATATTGTGGCCGCGCTTCATGCCTGGCAGCCCTCCCAACCGACGGCGAATCACCAGTTGCGATTGAGGCACGTCGGGCCAGAAGATCCTTCAAACGGCGCTAATCAGCAGCCATGGCATATTCACACAGTCGGCGAGAGGATTCATTCCACTTCCCCGTCTCCGAGCCAGGAGCTTATAGCAGACATGTTGAGGGATGAACCGGCCATGTCAAGCAGTGCACGCCGCCGTAATTCGCCGCGAGACACAACCCGGCAGGGGGAGGTACTAATGCATAGGATGTTGTGGATCATGGCCCGCGCGCGTCGGGAGGCCGAGCTAGCGGCTCGACACGGAGCGCGTCATCATACTCAGGTTCACCCTACCGTTTAGTAGAACCAGGTGTTTTAGTTCCTTAGGGTGCCGTGTCTCACCCCTGCTTTGCGTAATGTGAGATTGCCAAAGGACTTCAAGGGACCTCGCAAGGTACAAATTACACGCGATTTGCAACCAGAGGCATGGGTGGAAAGCTATGAGATGCAATGGAGATGTAGATGTGGATGAGGCAGTATGTGCTAAATACTTCACCATGATGTTGGAAAGGAACAACTCGTACCTGGTTAGAAGAGCTTACCAACTATCTTGTAGGATCATGGGCCGAAATTAAAGCACCGGTTTATCCAGAACTTCAAGATACTTGTAAGCAGCCAATGTCAATCGTGATCTGGCCGCTTGTGTCCAAGAGGAGGGGGAGTCCACGACCCATTGGGTCAAGCGGGTCCCAGCGATTTTGCACTCATCGGATTATCAATGCAAATACCGCAGTACTAACGTTGGAGGGCAATTTTGCTGTTTTTTCTGCCGCTCAAACAGAAAGTTAGGAGGCTCAAACGTCACTGCAATGATATGTCAACCGCTCATGGCCGCTTTGGTTAAATACGCCGATTCAGATAGTACCAAGGACCCGGACTCAGGAGGACAAACCGGGGAAAGGAAAGAAGAACGGCAACGCCAAGGGTCAGCAGCATAATCCGGCAGGCCATGGGAAGTGGTAGCGCAAAGCCGACAGCAGCTTGGACTTTGTGCTAACACCAATGCTCAGGAGAATGGCCAGCGCCGTAAGCAGCAGCCCCAGAGGGGCGGAGTTCAGGCCCCAATTGGAGCGCCTGTTAAATCAACCCTGTTCAAAGCATGGATCAAAAGAGAAGCCAGGCGTCGCATCTTTGGAAGGACTGTTACATCATGCGGGATTTTAAGAACTCCAATATGTTCCAGTATGATAATGGCCCGCCCGGCGGTTCAGGAGGTGGTTTCCACGGGCCGGTTACGGAGGTGGCTGGTTCCGGTTTAGGGTTCAAGAACCAAAACCGACACATCAATCAAGGGGCACCCAGGCAACCAGGGAGTTACAACCATCAGGGGAACCATCAGCAGCCAGCAGTCGGGTCTACCAGAGCAATCCCAAGCAGTAAATAGCGGGCAATATCATGTCTTCACTACTAGTTTGTGTAAGCGTGATCAGAAGCTTCACAAGAGGGCAAGTAAACTCTGTTGAACCGGCAGGTGCCTTCAGTATTTGCGCTGGTCTGAGCCAACCATTTTGTGGAGTAGAGAGGATCACCCACCCCGGTGGGTTGACAATCCGGGTCACTTGCCCTGGTGGTTGGCCCCTCAAGTTGGGGGGGTACAAGTTCACCAAAGTGCCTCATGGATGGGGGAAGTAGTAGTCAAATATCCTATATTTGATTACATTCCGCCGTTATGGGGTTGACAGATAAGAATCTTAACCACTCAAATACCGTTTTTCATGGTGGGTGCCTTGGTTAAATCTAGCATATCCAGTGGGCAAATAGCCTTAGAGGTGGCTTTTTTTGGAGATGACTATGATTCGAGGTCAGAAACATTGACTTTTGAGGTGGTAAAAATCAAAAGCCCGTATCACGCCCTGTTTGGGCGGCCGGCTTATGCTAAGTTCATGGCAAGGCCGTGTTATGTTTATCTATAGCTTAAAATGCCAGGTCATAAGGGGACTATCACAGTACATGGAACCAGAAAGATCGCTTTGGAGTGTGAGGAAGGTGATGCGGCTTATGCTGAGTCGGTTTGTGCCACGGAGGAGTTGAAATTCTATAAGGAGCAAGTTGATCCGGCAGATATGACCTCTTTGAAAAAGCCGACTACGGAACATGATCCGGGTTGAAGTTCAAATCGGCTACAGACACTAAGATGATTGATTTTGTTCCTAGCGACTCATCCAAACAATTCAGCATCAGCGCTAACCTGGATCCCAAATAGGAAAGCGCGCTCATCGAGTTCATCCGTGAGAACCGGGACATCTTTGCATGGAAACCTTCTGACATGCCAGGTGTGCCGAGGGAACTCACTGAGCACACACTTAACATTGATCCTAAGTTTAAACCGGTCCGGTAGTTTCTCCGCCGCTTCAATGAAGAAAGGCGTAAGGCTATCGGTGAAGAGGTAGCTCGGTTGTTGGCCGCAGGGTTTATCGTGGAGGTCTTTCATCCAGAGTGGTTGGCTAATCCGGTGCTGGTTCTTAAGAAAAACGGCACTTGGCGTATGTGTGTGGATTACACATATTTAAACAAAACATGCCCTGCAGACCCCTTTTTCCTCCCTCGCATTGATCAGATAATTGATGCTATGGCAGGTTGTGACCGTTTGTGTTTTCTGGATGCTTATTCTGGTTATCATCAGATCAAAATGGCAGTTAAAGACCAGGAGAAGACAGCTTTCATAACTCCCTTTGGAGCCTTCTGCTATGTCTCCATGCCCTTTGGACTCAAGAGTGCCCAGGCAACTTACCAGCGTTGTGTTCAGAATTGCCTTCATAAGCAGATTGGGCGCAATGTTCATGCATATGTGGATGATATTGTGATAAAGTCCAGGAAGGAGGAAACATTGATAGATGATTTGAGAGAAACCTTTGACAACCTCCGGGTTTACAAGATGATGCTCAATCCGGAAAAGTGTGTCTTTGGTGTCCCGGCAGGCAAGCTCTTGGGTTTTCTGGTGTCAAACAGAGGCATTGAGGCTAATCCGGAAAAAATTTCAGCAATCACTCTTTGGCTAAACCGGCGTGTATCAATGATTTCAACGTCTGGCCGGCCGGATTACAGCTTTGAGCCGTTTTATCAGTCGTCTCGGGAGAAGGCCATCCCTTTATATCAGATGCTCAAGAAAACAGATAACTTTGTCTGGAGCGAGGCAGCTTATAAAGCATCGAGGATTTGAAGAGGCAGTTAGCTGAACCGCCGTGCTGCCAGCACCGATCGATAAGGAGCCAGCATTGCTATATGTGGATGCTAATTCCGAGCTGTTAGCGTGGCTATCCTACCCATAAGCTTTGATAGGCAAAAGGTGTCCCGATGTTTCGATGAGATAGATATCGTTTTCTGTGGGAGTCGACATTGACGATCCCACTACGAACGGGAGAAGACGTTGCGCCTTAGCAATCGCTAAACCAACTTCCGAGGGTTATTGACCATGCCGGAGCATGATCAACCTGACCATGAGGGTCTATTTCCTGCGAGCAAACGAAGAACAAGCAAGAAACTGAGATTGCTATCTGGATATTGCGAATAAAAGATGAAAGCTTTATTGATCAAGGTGGGGTTCTGTGACGTCTTGGTCTGGTCGTTGGACACAAACGAAGTACGCGAAGTTGCAGCTATGGCGAACTTTTAAGCTAAACAAAACCCAAAGTCTAAACAACGCCCTAAGGGCTGTATATATGGAGGAAGAGGGGGTGGAATTTCGTGGCCCTTGGAGGAGGGGTCCGAAACCAACCCTGACTCTTGTTTCCCCACACATACGAACTCTAAAAATAGCCTGTACTTAAGTATTTCGAAAATACATGGGCCCGGCCCAATAATAAGGTGACGCAGCACCTAGAATAGCCTCTGGACGAAATTTATGAAGTGGCATCTTGTATATATTGTCCAAGGCTTCATGCACTCCTTATGGTGGCTTCAAAGTCCTGAAATCATCACTTGTAACTCCGTTCTTGATCCCCTTGTGCATGCCATCATCTCCATGCTTGGTCTTGCTCCAGTGTTCATCCCTCTAATCCATGCCAGGCCCTTCATTTGTAAGCAAAACAAATGTATCCAATTTAGGCAGCATCATATTCTCATGAACATTATAATCATTACCAAGAAACGAAAGTACCTTGTAATTCAATTGGCGTGCGCGAGCTCTAGTAATTGGTCCAATATATATAGTAGCAGGGGCTGTGGGTGTAACAATGATATTGATGTCCTCATCATCCTCCCCTTCTTGAAATGAAGTCGTCCTCGATGAAAGCTCATCTTCCTCACCCAAATAAGGCTTTAAATCTGCAATATTAAAAGTGGGACTAACCCCAAAATCTGCAGGCAGCTCAAGTTTATATGCATTATCATTTATTTTCTCTAACACCTTAAAAGGACCAGCAGCACATGGCATTAGCTTTGATTTGCGCAAATTAGGAAATCTATCCTTACGCAAATGTAACCAAACAAGATCTCCAGGTGCAAACACAACATGTTTTCTACCCTTATCTCCAGCAAGTTTATATTTAGCATTCATACGCTTAATGTTTTCCTTAGTTAACTCATGCATTTTTAAAATCAATCCAGCACGTTCTTTAGCATCAAAATTAACCTTCTCCGAAGATGGAAGAGGTAACAAATCAATAGGTGCACGAGGTAGGAAATCATACACAATTTCAAAAGGGCACATCTTAGTAGTAGAATGCAATGAATGATTATAAGCAAATTCAATATGAGGCAAGCATTCTTCCCACATTTTCTTATTATTCTTCAAAACAGCCCTAAGCATAGTATACAATGTACTATTGACTACTTCAGTTTGTCCATCAGTTTGGGGGTGACAAGTAGTACTAAAAAGCAGTTTAGTCCCCAACTTAGCCCATAAACATCTCCAAAAGTGGCTAAGAAATTTAGTATCACGATCTGAAACAATAGTATTTGGCACACCATGCAAGCGAATAATTTCACGAAAGAACAAATCAACAACATTAACAGCATCATCGCTTTTATGACATGGTATAAAGTGTGCCATTTTCGAGAACCTATCCACGACACCAAATATGCTATCCCTCCCCTTCTTTGTTCGAGGTAAACCTAAAACAAAGTCCATAGATATATCCTCCCAAGGAACACTAGGTACAGGCAAAGGCATATATAAACCATGAGGATTGAGTCGCGACTTATCTTTTTGACATGTAGTGCAGCGAGCAAAAAAACGCTCAACATCCCGTCTCATCTTTGGCCAAAAGAAATGTGTAGCAAGTATTTCCTTCGTCTTCTTGACGCCAAAGTGTCCCATTAATCCTCCTCCATGCACCTCCTGCAACAACAAAAGACGAATGGAGCTAGCTGGAATGCATAACTTGTTAGCACGAAACACAAATCCATCGTTAAGAACGAACTTGTTCCAAGGTCTCCCTTCCTTACAATTCTGCAATACATCTTTAAATTCAGCATCGTGTACATATTGATCTTTGATGGTCTCCAAACCAAATATTTTAAAGTGAAATTGTGAAAGCATAGTATAACGACGAGTAAATGCATCAGCAATAACATTTTCTTTACCCTTCTTGTGTTTAATGACATAAGGAAAGTCTCAATGAATTCAACCCATTTAGCATGTCTATGATTCAGTTTTGCTTGACTTTTAATGTGTTTCAAATATTCATGATCAGAATGTATAACAAATTCCTTGGGCCATAAATAATGTTGCCATTTTTCTAAGGTCCGAACAAGAGCATATAATTCTTTATCATAAGTAGAATAGTTCAGACTAGGCCCACTCACTTTTTCAGAAAAGTATGCAACAGGTTTGCCATCTTGTAATAACACACCTCCTAATCCAATTCCACTAGCATCACATTCAAGCTCAAAAGTCTTATTAAAATTAGGAAGTTGGAGTAAAGGAGCATGTGTCAACTTATCTTTCAATACCGTGAAGGCTTCTTCCTGTGCGGTACCCCAAACAAAAGGCACATCCTTCTTTGTAAGCTCGTTGAGAGGTGCAGCAATGGTGCTGAAATCTATCACAAAACACCTATAGAAACCAGCGAGGCCAAGGAAACTCCTCACTTGTGTGACCGTTTTGGGCTACGGCCAACTCTCAATAGCTTCAATCTTGGCTTTATCAACTTGAAATCCCTGGGAGTAACAACATAGCCAAGAAAAGATACTCGGTCGGTGCAAAAGGTGCACTTTCCAAGGTTACCAAACAAACGTGCATCACGTAGAGCAATAAAAACAGCACGTAAATGTTCCAAATGTTCCTCAAAGATTTGCTATAAATCAATATGTCATCAAAGTAAACTACCACAAATCGTCCAATGAAAGCACGTAAAACTTCGTTCATTAACTCATGAAAGTACTAGGTGCATTAGTTAACCCAAAAGGCATGACTAACCACTCATATAATCCAAACTTAGTTTTAAATGCTGTTTTCCATTCATCTCCCAATTTCATACGAATTTGATGGTATCCACTACGCAAATCAACTTTGGAGAATATTGTAGAGCCACTCAATTCATCAAGCATATCATCTAGCCTAGGAATAGGATGACGATAACGAATAGTAATATTATTAATGCCTCTACAATCAACGCACATACGCGACGTACCATCCTTTTTCGGCACTAAAATGATAGGAACAGCACAAGGACTAAGGGATTCGCGTATATAACCTTTGTCGAGCAGTTCTTGTACTTGACGCATAATCTCCTTCGTCTCCTCTGGATTGGTACGGTATGGTGCACGGTTGGGTAATGATGCACCGGGAATTAAGTCAATTTGATGCTCAATCCCGCGAATAGGTGGTAATCCCGGTGGCACGTCTTGTGGAAAGACGTCGGCGAACTCCTGCAAAATGTTAGTGACAGCAGGAGGCAAAGAGGAAGGCACGTCCTCGAATGAAAATAATGCCTCTTTGCACACAAAAGCATAGCAAACAGATTTGCTAAAATCTAGATCATCAATATCAGATTTGGTGGCAAGTAAACATGCACTTTTCAATTTAATTTCAGAAGCAACACTAGATTGTTTATTATTATTAGGCTGCATTTGTTGCTCAAATTCTTTTGCCACAATCTGATTTTCACTCTTAGTTTTCTCCTGTTTTGCTTTATTAGCTCTATTAATATCATCTTTCAAAATGGAATCAGGAGTCATAGGAAGCAAAGTAATATTTTTATCCTTATGAACAAGAGTATACTGATTGTTTCTACCATGGTGAATAGAATTTTTATCAAATTGCCATGGTCTACCAAGTAATAAGGAACATGCTTGCATCGGTACCACATCACAATCAACATAATCAGCATATGTAGAGATACTAAAATGCACACGAACAGTACGTGTTACCTTAACCTTGCCGCTGTTGTTGAACCATTGGATGTAGTAAGGATGTGGATGTGGTCTTGTGGTGAGAGATAGCTTCTCCACCATCTCGATGCTAGCCAAGTTGTTGCAACTCCCTCCATCTATGATCACGCGAACAGAACGTTCCTTCACAACTCCCTTTGTATGGAACAAATTATGCCTCTGATTTTGCTCAGCTTGTGTAACCTGCACACTCAAAACACGTTGAGCAACTAAACAGTCATACCTGTCAGCATCTTCAGGAGCCATGTATTGCGTCTCATGATCATAATCGTCTCCACCGTGTTCGCGTCACGTGTAATAAGAGCCAAAGTCTCCTCATCATAGTCACTAGCGGACTCATACCCACCATCCTCAGTAACAATCATCACACGCTTAGATGGGCATTCTCTCGCATAATGACCTCCACCCTTGCAACGTCGACAAATAATATCATGTGTTTGCCCTGTTGATGCCATGGATGAAGAAGAGCTCTTTGCAGGCCCAGAAGGTTTGCTCTTGGCAGATAGTGGTGATTGTGCCTGCTTTATTGTATCACGGTTGGAGGCGGCAGCCGACGGAGGCGCCGGTGAAGCAGAACGTGTGGAAGTAGATGATGCACGTGGTGTCCATGAAGAAGGTCGACCTGCAGAAAAGTTAGTCCGCGCCAATGCCTGTCGATCCTGCACTTCTCGTTCAGCTTTACAAGCAAGATGGAATAAACGAGTGATATTAGTATACTCCTTATACTCTAGAATCGTCTGAATCTCTCTATTTAATCCACCCATAAAACGTGCAAGCATAGCTTCATTCTCCTCAACAATACCACATCTAATCATGCCAGTTTGTAATTCCTGATAATATTCTTCTACAGAATTTTTTCCCTGTCTTAAGCGCTGCAATTTTTGAAGTAATTCACGTTGGTAATATGGTGGAACCCAACGAGTACGCATAGCAGTTTTCAAAGCAGCCCAAGTAGCAGGAATGGGATATAATCTACAATGCTCAGACCACCAAACACATGCAAAACTAGTGAATGCACAAACAGCAGCAGGAACACGTCTCTCCTCGGGATATTGTAAACATGTAAATCGTTGTTCAGTTTCTAACTCCCAAGTAAGATATATATCAGGAACATATCTACCCTCAAATGGTGGAATATTCAATTTTAGTTTAGGGAGATGGTCATGATCTCGTACCTGAGGGTGAGCCCTACCATTGCCATTATTTGCATGTGGACGACCTGATGGTTGCTGTGCTGGTGGTGGCACGTAGTTCTGATTTTGATCAACCTCATCCTCGTAATCGCTAGCAAAATCATCCTCCTCCGCATCAGCAGCAGGAGCCACAGAAGTAGCAACAGCAGCACCAACAGTTTGGCCAGGTGCAAGAGGGAGACGGCTCGCTCGGCGGAGGGCTGTTTCACGATGTGTAGGTAGTCGTCGTTGTTGTTGTTGTAGAGGTGCGTTAGGTGCAGCCGGTGGTGGTGGTGGAAGACGCGCGAGCAATTCATTAAACCTGTTATCGAGCTTTGTTTCGAACGTCTTCTCCATGTCATCTATCTTCTCCATGGCCTCTTCAAATTTGTTTAGCACATCCTGCACCTGTCCATTCATCATTTGCTGAAATTTATCATGCAACTCCTGATTCATCATATTCTCCCAATCAGTCTCGTCGGCTTGTGATCCTGCCATGGTTAGCAACAATAGAAAACACACAAGAATATGATCCTACAGAATACTAACAAGAGGTGGTGGTGGCGGGTGTCACAAATCCGTCAAGCAAATCTCAAATTCTTACCAGTTCTTACCCAGCAGCAGGCGGTGATCGGCAACCGTTGTAGTCAAAACTCTCAAAAGCTTGGATAGAGCGATTGCCAGGAAGAGTCAAACGCACGACGTAGAGGTATGTGGAGCTGGGAAGGCTTATAGTATGGTAGCAAAAAGGGTCAGCAATAATCAATTCAGAGATGCAAAGTTGAATAAACGCTCAACGACGGTACTGTGCTGGTCCTAGGCTAGACCGTGCTAGAGACGCGAGCCTAGAACACTAACAAAATCACGGCGCTGCACGTAAATAAGGGAAAAGCACACTCTGGAACTTTTTTTTTCGCTTTTTTTTGCGCTCCTCTTTTTTTTTTGCGCTCTTTTTTTTTTTGCGAAAAATTACTATAATGGCGAGTGTCTCAAAACTCTTCCCTCGTCCAACTGATAGGATGGCACGAAATTTTTTTTTCACTTTTTTTTCGGAAATCAGGGCAGCGACGACGAAAAAGTGCGACAAAAAATCACTATGATGGCACGTGGCTCAAAAGACTCAGAAAAGCCTAAAAATAGGATAGGGAAAAAATATTTTTGCCCGTGAAAATTTTGGCCTAAAAACTGCCCGGGGGTCTCCAGACTCTTTTTTTTTCCGAGACCTACGCAGGCAAGGAAACACGAATCGGAATTTAGATTGATCTCAAGAACAAACCTAATATGAGAAGAACTCGGATTGGTGGTGGATATATGGTTACAGATTGGCAGGGTGGTGGATATGGTAGGTGGTGGTATATGGATACAGATTGGTGGTGGTATATGGATACGGATTGGTGGTGGTATATGGATACGGATTCAGAACGGTGGCGGATAAGCAATGGTGGTAGATGGGCGATGATGATGGTGCGGCGGCGGCGTGACAACTTATGACCAAAACTCGAAACTCTAAAAGACTAGACTCTAAGACCAGCAACTTGACACGACGATGCAACCACAAATTCAACAAAGCAAAAACCCTAAAAAGATTATGCAAAGGCTCAGATTGGTTCGGATATGATGAACTAACCCTAATTTTTTTTGTGGCTTTTTCGTGGACTGTAGGTATGAAGAACAGACTCGATCTAATCTACGAAAAACTGTAAAAATCTCACCGAGCAACCTGGAAATCTGATACCACTTGATAGAGGCAAAGGTGTCCCGATGTTTCGATGAGATGGTGGCTATCGTTTTCTGTGGGAGTCGACCTTGACGATCCGACTACGAACGTGCGAGACGTCGCGCCTTAGCAATCGCTAAACCAACTTCCGAGGGGTTATTGACCACGCCGGAGCACGATCAACCTGACCACGAGGGCATGTTTCCTGCGAGCAAACGAAGAACAAGCAAGAAACTGAGATTGCAATCTGGATATTGCGAATATAAGATGAAAGCTTTATTGATCAAGGTGGGGTTCTGTGACGTCTTGGTCTGGTCGTTGGACACAAACGAAGTACGAGAAGTTGCAGCTATGGCAAACATTTAATCTAAACAAAACCCAAATTCTAAACGACGCCCTAAGGCTGTATATATGGAGGAAGAGAGGGGAATTTCGTGGCCCTTGAGGGTGGGGTCCGAAACCAACCCTAACTCTTGTTTCCCCACACATACGGACTCTAAAAATAGCCTATACTTAAGTATTTCGAAATTACATGGGCCTGGCCCATTAATAAGGTGACGCAGCACCTAGAATAGCCTATGGACGAATATTATGAAGTGGCATCTTGTATATTTCGTCCATGGCTTCATGCACTCCTTATGGCGGCTTCAAATTCCTGAAATCATCACTTGTAACTCCGTTCTTGATCCCCTTGCGCATGCCATCAACTCCATGCGTGTTCTTGCTCCAATGTTCATCCTTCTCCAAGCTAGGCCCTTCATTTGAAAGCAAAACAAATGTATCCAATTTAGGCAGCATCATAATTTCATGAACATTAGAATCATTACCAAGAAACGAAAGTACCTGGTAATTTAATTGGCGTGCGCGAGCTCTAGTAATTGGTCCAGTATATGTAACAGTAGGGGCTGTGGGTGTAACAATGGTATTGATGTCCTCATCAACATGGCTCCACCAAGTTGATGATGATGACCACCATTTGGTCTTTACCACCTCGCCTACACCACTTGAGTGGAATGACAAAGGTAACATAGGTGAAGGTGATGCTCTAGTCCCACTAGTGGACATTCTTGCCGTTGATTGCTTGCATGATGTTGATCAACCTATTTCCATGCTTCATGCTAGTGTGACTTCCCCATGCGCTGATTTACCCATTTATGATGAGTTTGATGATTGTCATGTGGATTCTATTAGTTGTGATGCCATGTTGCATTGGATTTCTTGTGACAATTCTTTAGGTCACATCATTTTTTCCAATCCGCTTGACTTGTCATATGCTATGCATGAGATCAATCATATGTCATATTTGCAATCTCTTCATAGTGACTATGCATATGCTAGTAGAATAAACCCAATTTGCACATATGGCATAGATGACAAGCCTATGGTTATTGTCATTTGTTTCTCTTATGATGATATTGACATGGTACCTTTGCATCATTTATCTCATAGGCCATGCCATAACCACCTAGCTTCGAATATGCATAGTTTTGGGTATTACCCATTTTCTCCATATGATGTTTCCAATATTGCACATGAGGAGGCCCCCATAGTTTCCTCATACATTTTAGGAAATTTTGATCACTCCCATCCATTGCATGATCCTTATACTTGTATGCTCAATTTGCATCCCCATCGTGTTATGATGCGGAGCATCCCACATTCATCCCCATGTACACTCCGACTACTCTCCAAACCCTAAGTGGACATATGACGAGACCTCAAACATACGCCATTGGACACAAGGTGAACTCGCTCCTCTCCGAACCATCACTTTCTACATGTGAGATATGGCTACTGATGAGGACATGACTACCTTGGATACGACCAAAAATATTGCATACATGCATATTTGTCAGGTGATTTCTAATGCAAACTATTCAATAATCTATTTATGTTATCCAGAACAAAAATACTTCACACACTTTTGTGTTTTGTCTAATTGCAGGCGTATGGGACATTTGTACAATACACATATGAAGATAAGGGAAAAGGAGAAGTTTATGTTGTGTTCAAAAAGTCCTCTCATGTCACTTTTGGGCCAAGAGAACATAGAGTCCAAGTCTTTCACGTTCTGGATTCAGATTCGGACTGTACAGACATACCTGACTCAAAACGCCAACAACTTTTTCATACGGACTCCGAATTGGGTGATTCTTTTTTTGTTGGAAACTAGATTTCGTGCTCTTTCCAACCCAATTGGATTCACCTTCAAATTCGTCCGGAGCGTTGAGTTACAGACGAAACAATTTGACGTTGCAGCAGAATCCGAGTCAAACTACAAGCCCAAAGGTGTTGCATCACCTCTACTTGGGCCCATGAGCCTTGTACGACCTAGGGTTAGTTTTAGGCTGCCTTGGGACGTCCTCCCACCTCCTTGGCCGCCACCCCTTGCTCCTATATAAGTAGATCCATCTAGTAGCTTTTTCCTGGGGATTTGTTTAGTTAAAAGTTAGCCATTGCAACTTCGTGTACTTCGTTTGTGTCCAACGACCAGACCAAGACCGCTTACGGATCCCCACCATTATCAATACCTCATATATATTTGCAATATTCAGATTGCTTTATCATATTCTCGCTCGTTCTTCGATTGCTTGCAGGAATAGACCTTCGTGGTCAGGCTGACCGTGCTTCCGGCATCGTCAGTAACCTCAGGAGATTGGTTTAGCGGTTGCTAAGGCGCAACGTCTTGCACGTTTGTAGTCGGATCGTCAAAGTCGTCTCCACGAAATCGATAGTTATCATCTCATCGAAAGATCGGGACCCTCGCCTCTATCAGCTACTACCTTCAACGTGTGTTCTATGCATGATCAGGTACTTGGAGGAAAGCCACGAAGCCACCACATCCAACGTAACAGCTAGCGAGGACGCCAAGTACAAGGACCCAGAGAAGAAGCTGCGCGAAGCTACAGCCACTGGACGTCCGGCCCCTAAGGACCCGAGCCGAATCTACGGACGACCGGAGACACCGGATGTCCGACACTCTCCAGCGCCCGGACGACCGACGCCGACCGGACGTCCGACACCACCTGTCCAGAGCCAAAACGCCGGACGTCCGACATGCACCGGACGACCGGACCCTCGCGAGCCACCGGACGTCCGGTACTTGTCGGACGTCCAACGCCTGTGCGCCCGCCCGTGTGTTGGGCCGAAGCCACTTACCCTTTCATTCGCCTAGACTATATATACTCCTCCACCTCCTCCTAGTTAGGGTTAGCGTTGGTTTAGCTCATTTGAGAGATAGAGCTACGCTCATCCATATCGGATCTACTCCACGAGAGAGACCGCGGCCTCTACGGAAAAGATCCACCTTGGATTCAAGACCTCCTTGCGGAGAAGATCCCTTCGGATTCAAGCCCCCTTTCTAAGGGAAGATCCCCTTGTGGATTCAAGACCTCCTCACGGAGAAGAACCAGTTACCTCTTGTATCGTCTGTTGTTGACTTTGGATCTTGTATCTCTCTTTGTGTTTCGAGGATCTAGAACATGTGTGATCATACTTGTTGGTTTGAGTGTTTTCTCTTGTTTTCCCCTTTGTGTTCTTCGTGTTTTCCCCGGGATCCGCTCCTTTCGTGAAAGATCGGGCGATTAGGGTCTCCACCCTACATCATCTTGGATCAGAGCCAGCTTGTCTCTTGATACCATCATCTTGGTATCATGAGCCACGTTGATCACGATTTCGGAGCCTCCCCCACCGTTTTCTAGCCTTATTTTGCTTGATTTCATCCTAAATTCGAAAATCCCCACCAAAAATAGCCCCAATTTTTTTTGTGATTTGTTGGTTTGATGATGTTTTGTTGATTTTGATCCATGGATTTGCTTGGTTTCGAGTGGATCTAGCATCTCCCCAAGTTTCCCCATCTTTCATTCATGAAATCTCATCAATTTTGACCCCAAAATCCCCAAATTCCGCCCAAAGTCGCGTCCCGAATCTCGGATCTGGAGTTGACCCCGATACTATAGACGACCGTCACCTTACCAGATGTCCGGAGCCGCAGGAACCACCGGACGTCCGACCGTACCGGACGACCGGAACCCCCTAACCCGAGCAGAATCAGCGGATTTCCGACTCGACCGGACGACCATTTTTTCAGGACGTCCGCTACCTGTAGATATCAACTTCGGCTGATTTTTGTTTCGGCCATAACTAATTCATCCGGAGTCCGATTTTCGCGTTCTTTAGCTCGTTGAAAATCTCTTGAAATCCCCCTTCCCACAAAAATACTAACATCACCATTTGACTCCATCAAATTTTGACAATTTTCGCATCTTTGCCTAGGGCCTCCACCACATCATCCACTACACCACCACCGACTTTCGCAACCTAAGCCATATTGATCCCCAGCACATATGTGGTTGCTTGAGGAGTGATTTGAATCTCCTAAGGTGTCTAGGCTACTTAGGGACGGTTGCTTCTTCATCAACCACCACCACCACTTCCGCATAGGTTTGACCACTATACACTCCCGCCACCCTAACTTAACCCAATTTTGTTTGTGTTGTGAGTTGTGTCTCCTAAGGTGTTTCGGCTACTTAGGGACCGCGCTTCCAACTCCGACACCATGTATAGTCCACCACCTTACCCTCCATTTCCGCATTGCGTACTCCATAACCCATCATTGCCTTTCCGCAATCCCGTTGAGCTTCCGCAACCACCACCGCATCCCGCTACCACCATTTTGACATTTGAGATTTTGAGTTCGCGGGTTTTCCGTTTCCTAAGGTGTTTCGGCTACTTAGGGATGAGTCTCCATCATCTTGGTATCTCCATCAAGATCACCGCCACTCATCATCGCCACGGAGTAACCTCCATATCATCTTGGTATCGTGGTATCCCTCCATTGTATATTCCCTTGCCATTGCATTGATAACCCCTAGCCCATTTTGCATCACTTGCCTATCGAGACTAGCCATTTGAGTATTGTTGGCAACGTTACTTGTGCACATTAGTGGTCTACACCATACATTGCATACATACCATATCATATTGGTATCATATCATCTCGTGTGCCTCAAGTTTGTTCCCGCATATACACAATTACTATCTTGGTTTGTGCATTTCGCAAAGTGGCCATAAAAAAAGAATAAGCTTTTAAGAAAGAAGAAAGAGCAAAGAAGCTTGTAAGCAAGTGCCATAGCATCATACCACATTGCATATAAGATCATCTTGGATCACCTTGTGAGAAACACCGGGAACCATACATACATAGCATACTTGGGATAGAAAGTTATCCATTTTGCATCTTATAGTTGTGCACAAGTGTCGTATCCGCCTATTGAGCAATCGTGCTAGCATCTCTCTTGAGTTGTGCAACACGAGCGTTTTCCGTGGATTCCACATTTTGTGCTCATCCTTGGTTGCACGACCCCATTTATCTATCTGTGTGTGTGTGTTTCCATGTGCCACATATTGCTATTGGTCTACTTGTTACACTTGCAAATTTGTGAATCTCTTTCAACATTATTGACTCTTGCTAACATTTTACATCAAATTTTTGTGCCACTATCCTCACCGAGCTCCACCATAAGCCCTACTTGTGTAGGTGTGAGAAACCGACAAGAATTGGTACCAATTGTGCTATTTCCTTGTCCACATTGGAGTGATCAATGATCCACTTTCAACTTCGGTCAAGGTACATTTGGTATTCGTTCTTCTCTTTCTCCACTCATATTGGCTCGAATCTTGTGATGGATAGGCAAGGCATTTCATCTCCGGTCTTCCACAACAACGACGGCGTGAACAACTACATCACCAAAGCGTCAATCTTCGATCTACAACGACAAATGCAAGGCGCACAATCAAGATTGCGAGAGCGCATCGAGAACCTCTCCATCGACATTCGTCACTCTGAAGCGAGGAAAAGGGACTACATCGACAAGAAGCTTTCCGCACATAAAGAGGAGCAAGATGCAAGGATGGAGGAGATTAGAGCCTTGATCAAGTCTTCTTCCCCTTCGTCATCTTCAAGGCGGCAACATTCAAGCCACAAGTCTTTGGACCGCCCAAGCGATACAAGTGCAAGTCGTCCACGTCCACATCTCCATGGAGACCACCATCACGTTCATGATCCACATCGTAATGAAGGGCAAGTCACCTCCAAGCATCATGTGCACGACGACGACGAACGACATCTACTACGAGCTCCAGCACGACAACGACATCATCATCATGAAGATGCTCCACAAGCACAAGTGCACAAGTCCCAACAAGCAATACCTCATGCCAAGTCGAAGCTTCATGAGCACAAAAGAAGGCCACGAGATGACCACCACAAAGATGGTGCTACGGCTATGTCAACCACTTCGGCATATTCGCCAAGTGTTCTCAAGGCATCTTCGCCTTTGGACGTACGTCATCTTCGCCTACTTCCCACGTGTACGCCTACATCGACTTCATCAAGTCCAAGGCGACTCCCTACGAGTGAGGGCGACACTTCCATCTTCGGAAGCCCCCCATGGAAGATGGCCGAGCATGGGAAATTCCCTTCGGTCATGGAGACGAGCTATGAGGTAACACATCATATGGGCCTCCAACAACAAGACGGTGACAAGAAGGTTGAGCATGGGACTATCCCTTCAACCAAGGCGGTGATAGGAGTTGAGCATGGAGACGTTTGCACCAACATCTCTCCGACACCCACATATAAAGAGATGACCCAATTCCCATGTGAGGAGAGCCACCCCACCATGAGTGATATGAGTGACTCCACCAACCATATGAGTGAGAGCATCCTTGAGGGAGTGAGTGAGCCACAACACTTAGTGAGTGAGGTAGTTGACACGGCAAGTGAGGCCACCATGATTTCTAACGACTTAACCTCTACTCCTAGCGTGTTTTCTTCTTTGGTGCTAGGTCTCCTACATGACGACATGCTTATCCTCGACGAGTCCATACCTCCAATGGAGACGACGATGGCCATGGTGGATGATGATGCACCCCCCACATGGTTCCATCAAGATGAAGATGACAACGAGACGATCTTCAACACCTCACCTACAACACATGAGCGACGCTCCAAAGGTAACATAGGTGATGGTACTTCTCTTGTCCCACTAGTGGACTATCTTGACATTGATTGCTCCCATGATGTTGACCTACCTATTACCATGCTTCACGCTAGTGAGAATTCTTCATGCCTTGACTTACCTATTTATGATGAATATGATGATGAGCATGTTGAGTTGCCTAGTTGTGATGCTATGCTTCATAGGATATCTTGTGAAAATTCTATTGGTCACATTATGTTTGACAATCCTTTGAACTTGTCATATGCTGATGAGGACATGACTACCTTGGATACGACCAAAAATATTGCATACATGCATATTTGTCAGGTGATTTCTAATGCAAACTATTCAATAATCTATTTATGTTATCCAGAACAAAAATACTTCACACTTTTGTGTTTTGTCTAATTGCAGGTGTATGGGACATTTGTATAATCCACATATGAAGATAAGGGAAAAGGAGAAGTTTATGTTGTGTTCAAAAAGTCCTCTCACGTCACTTTTGGGCCAAGAGAACATAGAGTCCAAGTCTTTCACGTTCTGGATTCAGATTCGGACTGCACAGACATAGCTGACTCAAAACGCCAACAACTTTTTCATACGGACTCCAAATTGGGTGATTCTTTTTTTGTTGGAAACTAGATTTCGTGCTCTTTCCAACCCAATTGGATTCACCTTCAAATTCGTCCGGAGCGTTGAGTTACGGACGAAACAATCTGACGTTGCAGCAGAATCCGAGTCAAACTACAAGCCCAAAGGTGTTGCATCACCTCCACTTGGGCCCATGAGCCTTGTACGACCTAGGGTTAGTTTTAGGCTGCCTTGGGACGTCCTCCCACCTCCTTGTCCGCCACCCCTTGCTCCTATATAAGTAGATCCATCTAGTAGCTTTTTTCTTGGGATTTGTTTAGTTAAAAGTTAGCCATTGCAACTTCGTGTACTTCGTTTGTGTCCAACGACCAGACCAAGACCGCTTCTGGATCCCCACCATTATCAATACTTCATATTTATTTGCAATATTCAGATTGCTTTATCATATTCTTGCTCGTTCTTCGATTGCTTGCAGGAATAGACCTTCGTGGTCAGGCTGACCGTGCTTCCAGCATCGTCAGTAACCTCAGGAGATTGGTTTAGCGATTGCTAAGGCGCAACGTCGTGCACGTTTGTAGTCGGATCGTCAAAGTCGTCTCCACCAAATCGATAGTTATCATCTCATCGAAAGATCGGGACACCCTCGCCTCTATCACCATAGCTCCTGCTGAAACATGGGCAGTACGAAAAGCCTCCTGAAACTGGTCCCATGTGACAGTGTCAACTGGAAAAGTGGCTGTGAAATTCTCCCACCATGATGTTGCGGGTCCTTCGAGCTGATGTGCGGCAAACTTCACCTTCTCCGCATCTGTGCATCCGGCTGTGGTCAACTCCCTAGCTGTCTTGCGGAGCCAATCATCTGCTACTATCGGCTCGGTGCTACTGGAAAACACCGACGGATTCAGCCTAAGAAAACGGGCTAAGTGGTCAACAGGTGGTGGTGGTGGTGGATTATTGTTGTTGTTCCCCTGATTCTGATTCTGGACTAGCAACTGCATCAATGTGTTCTGCTGCTGGATCAACTGGGTGAGCTCCGGTGGAAAGGCAAATCCGGGGTCACGTCTCGGAGGCATCTGGGGGTTTAGAAAAGATGAGATATAAGAATAGAGGGGGTCTAAAGAGAAAACACTACCCATATGCACATGAGGCAAAAGCAAACAATTCACTTCAATCAATCAAACAAGGGCATACAATCGATCTATCTATCGCAAAAAGTGCTCAGACTACTATATTTACATGGTGGACTACTACTACTGATGAGGTGGTCTACTAGAAATATTCTTCGGTTGCAGACTCCATGATATCTGCTCCAGCTTCATCAACATAGTCATCATCGCTACTATCTGCTTCCGAGTCAATGCCGTCAATGATGATGTAGTCTTCCGGGCTAATTTCCTTGGGTTCTTCGTCTTCATCTACTGGCATAGGGCCTCCCATAAATATTCCAATCTTCTTGATCAGGTCGTCATTCTTCTCCACCAATACTTCAATTTCCTCTTCGTAATATTCACGTGTAGCCTTGAGTTCTTCCTCCAGTTCCTTGATTCTTGTCTTAGCCTTCTTCAGATCTATCATGTCGGCGCACATCTGGTTCTCCTGTCGTCGAATGTGCTGGTTTAACTCCTGAATAAAAGCTGCAATTGATCTATCCTTCCTGGTGCTAATCATCTCCCAGTGCTCATCTCGACGCCCACAAATCTGGTAGATAGTATCCTTGAGATCCTTGTGGTAGACTTCTCCAATGCGTCCCATGGCGATGTGAGCTGCCATGCTCTTTCCTAGACTCCAAGTTGGTGTATCAAAAGAAAACTCTATGGGCTCAGTGACTAGCATGAACGTCCTTCCTGGAACTTGAACTTGAATTATCCAGCGCTCTTCTTCAGGTAAAGTGGCATTGTAGGTTCCTGTGAAGCTTGGTACTCCTATGTTCAGGTATCTAGTGACTTCCTTCAAGTGACGTCCAAAGGGTGTATCTTCATCCGGTTGTGTGAACTTGTTCCTTGCATCCGCCATCCTAAAGAGTAGAAAAGATGAGAGGTCAGAAGAGAAGAGAGTGAATAGTGATCTAGGTCTTTAGCTTAGTGGTCGTGTCCTACAGTCAGCGTGTGCTCTGATACCATCTCTGTAGCGACCAGACCTCAAACAGTCTGATCTCTGTGCTCCGGTGTCATCCCTGGATCAGTAATGGTGACACCACACAGTACTCGAAGGATTTATAGCAGAGTAGCTATCACACACTTATTACATCAAGTGTCTCAAAAGAGAACTTATTACAAATAAATATGGCTTAAGGCCATCTAATAACGATAACAGCGGAAGGCTTGGAAGATAAGTGAGTCCATCAACTCCAACGGCATCACTGAGTATAGAACCACGACCTAAAAACTCCTTAATCGTCGTCTGAAAAGTATGCAACATTAACGTTGCAGCCCAAAAACGGGCCAGCACATGGAATATGCTGGCAAGGTAACACATAGAGAATAATGGAATGAAACAGCTATACTATATGCATATTTGGCTGGTGGAAAGGCTCTATGGTTACTGTTTTGCGTAAAGCCAATTTTTCCCTACTTCAAAGGAATAAAATTTAATTACTATCATGGTGGTTGTTAAACATTGAGAATGGTTGACAGCATTCTCAATCCCAATTAAGCATCATCTTTAACATAACCCAACAAAATTAATTTAGAGTAACATGTTGATATTCGCATGATAATCCAGGTACTAGATACTCAAGATGTCCATAACCGGCGACACGGCTAACCATGATTAGTTTATTACACTCTGCAGAGGTTTGCGCATTTTTCCCCACAAGACTCGATCGCCTCCGTTTGGTTTCTCGCACTACAGGGTGTTTGAGAAGACGGATGACCGAGACATAGTATTTCAGAAGCGCTAGCACCTTACGATCAGGTAGACCGTACCACCTACATCCCCTACATCTACTAGTCTACCACTGTAAGAGTTCTCACAACTTAGTCAACTATGCTAGAGCCCATAATAGCTTGTGGCTGCACACGGAAGTTTCTAGTATGAATAGTCGCATGATCCCTTTGAGCCTGGGTGGCGGTCCAAAAGAAAACAGGCAAGTCCTGGAATACCCAGGTGCCTCAATCCACCCAGATGTGTGTTTAAGTTGCCACTTTAGATAAACCTTTAATTAACAATCTCACATCTGTCATGGATTTCAGTCACCCAATCCACGTCTACTAGCATAGCATGGCATAATAAGCAAACGTAGACGTAACTCCCAAAGGTTTGATAATAAACAGATAATAGGTACTACCTCATCTACTTCCCATCCCACAATTTAATTAGATCCTAATCATGCCATGTGTGAGGATTGATCTAATGCAATAAAACTGGGTAATAGAAAAGGTATGATCAAAGTGTTACTTGCCTTGCTGATGATCCGCGAAACCTAACGATTCGAAGTAACAGGCAGCGCACTCCAGGTACTCTATCGCAGATAAACAAAAAAGCATACAATAAGTACTCATCTAATGCAAAGGTAAAACTCAAATAAGAGATCTAACTAGAAGGTTCAACTTAAGAACTCCGGTTGGCAAAAAGAATCAAATCGAACGAAGCAACGAAAGTCAAACGGCGAAAGAAAACACTTCGTTCTAGTAATCTGGATCTAGGGAAAATTTTACAGTAGCAAAAACTTGTTTAAGTTGGTTAAACGGATAGAGGGTTTCGAGACGAATCCCTAGGCGCTTGAATCGCCTGATTCTGATAAACGAGCGAAAAGTTATGCTAAAACGAAAATCGGGTCAGGAATCACGATCAAAAAAATCGCGGATTTAGTCTGAGAAAAAGAAAAACGACGAACGTCGAATATTTTCTTTTCTTCTTTTTTTCGGCACGGAAAACGAAGCACGACGAACATCGGCGGCGGGATCCGTCGGTGGCGGCGGCGGTGATGGCTGGGCTGGGGGCTGGCTAGGGTTTCCCTCGGGGTGGGCAGCCCCGGCTTATAAAGCCCCCCCTCGGGCCGGAGTCCTAGTCGGACACGTCCCGTAGGTCGGTTCGTTTTTTTTTAATTATTCCGCTCAGAAGAAAAATAAAAAGAAATACTAAACGGACTCCAAAAATTCCGAAATAAATTTTCACGGGCTTCTAAAATCAAACCGCACAAGGTGAACATTTATTTGGGCCCTAAATGCAATTTTGAAAAATGCACATTTTTCCTAAATTCAAATAAAACACCGAAAAACTCCGAAATAAAATCTTATTTGATTTTATTATTAAATACTTAATATTTCTTTATTTTGGGAAAGTCATTTTATTCCCTCTCTCATATTTTTGTAATAGAAATAATTGATGATAAAATAAATAAAATCAAATGATCCTATTCTCAAAATTTGAGAAAACTCAAATATGAAAATAACGAAATCCCCAACTCTCTCTGTGGGTCATTGAGTTGCGTAGAATTTCTAGGATCAACCAAAATGCAAAATAAAATATGATATGCATGATGCTCTAATGTATAACATTCCAAATTGAAAATTTGGGATGTTACATAATCATTGTTTCTCAATGGAGGTAAATATTACCAGAGGACGCCTTCTTGAGCTTTTCCAATTCGGCGGTAGCAGCAGTTAGCTATGTCCAACACTTTTCCAGCTCTTAGGCTAGCAGGTCGTTCTTCTCCGTAAGAACCTGGTTATACAATGATCCTTAAATCATTTGTACTAACTGCTTCAAGTCTCGGGGGCTACTGGCATATGGTTATCATATTCGGACAAAGTAAACTTACCTGCACATCTTTTAAATGCTGCTTTGTGTCTCTGGTAAGCCCATCTTGAGCAGCTCGGATATATGCATCAGCCGAGCTGAAGGTGTTAAATGCCTCTTTCAAAAAACCGGGGTCTTGTAAAACGGCCCTGCGGCGCCGATGATTCATGGCGCTCTCCACTTCCGAGTTGGTGATGGATACATCATCCGAATCCTCGGCTGGAGGACAGTCCGGCGTCACCCCCGCATCAGCCCCCGTCTTTACGACAGGATCTGGATCCTGGCTGCGGGAGGTATGACCGGCCGGACCCCTAGATATAGTCCGGCACACCTTTTCCTGATACAGGGTAAATGGAAAGGTCACAGTTGGATGTGACTGCCAAGGTGCATATTTGCAAATCCATACCTCTTTGATGAAGGCTCAGCCATATCTTCATTTGCCTTCCTGTTGGAAGGCTTGCCCGGTGTGGGGGGCGCTCTCGTTGGAGATGCCCCCGAGGTAGCATGGCGTGCCGAACGCCTCCCCTTTTGATCACAGGACAGTGCGGTGGGCGAGGAGGAATGAGAAAACTCTCTTGGACAAGGTATCTCTGGATTATTTACAAGCGAAGTAGGAAGGAGACCGGGGTAATCGGCGATGATGGGTACATCTGTACCATCATAGCTCATCTGATAGAATATTCCTTCCTCGAGCTCCACAAATATGTCCGGATCTTCCTCATATCCGGGGTCAAGATCCCGATTGCGATTCTCTGGCTGAGGGGCAGGGTCGTGGATCCCCTCGACAGCCTTTCGCCATTCCTGTTATAAGCGGATAAGATACTGCCTGTCAAGAATGATTCAGGGACAGGAGTAAAATAGTGGAGTTAGAGCTTACCCAACTAGGAGGATTATACATGGAAAATCCGTCTCGATATTGGAGACAGGTGAACTCCTCCTTCTCCCCTTTATACAGTTCGGCCAATATTTTGGCCAGAGCGGCCGGGGTCTTTGGGCCCTTCCGACCGTAGCGTGAGGCGTCGTCTTCCCCGTTATAATGCCACATGGGCAGCCCTCTGTATTGGAGTGGCTAGACCCCCCGCGTTATGGAGATCGCCATTACCTCGACTATTGTCAATCCGGACTAGGCAAGCATCTTAATCTTGCCCAGCAGCAGGCTGATCTCTGCACTATCCTCTTCCTCGAGGCTCCGAGGACGCCAGCTATGGCATTTGTTGAACGGAGCACTTGAAAACTCGGGGAGGCCCATACGAACGGGGTCGGGAAGAGTGGCGTCGTCTACGTAAAACCATTTGGAAGGCCACTCTTCGGAAGCTTTCTTCAGTGTGCCGGACAGGTATCCGGTCCCGGCGATGCGCCACACTTCGGCTCCTCCCACTTCAAAAATTGACCCACCTTAATTACGAGGGACGAGGCCGAACAATCTTCTCCATAAATCAAAATGGGCCTCGCAACCTAGGAATAGCTCGCATAGAGCGACATAACCCACAATATGAAGGATAGAGGCGGGAGTGAGACTGTGCAGTTGGAGGCCATAATACTCCAGCAGACCACGGAGGAAGGGATGGATCGGAAATCCGACACCTCTTAACAAGAAGGGGACGAAGCATACTCGTTCTCCCCTGGACGGATTGGGCAAGTTCTCCGCTTGAGCCCCTGATGAGGACATGAATACCTTGGATACGACCAAAAATATTGCATACATGCATATTTGTCAGGTGATTTCTAATGCAAACTATTCAATAATCTATTTATGTTATCCAGAACAAAAAATACTTCACACACTTTTGTGTTTTGTCTAATTGCAGGTGTATGGGACATTTGTACAATCCACATATGAAGATAAGGGAAAAGGAGAAGTTTAGGTTGTGTTCAAAAAGTCCTCTCACGTCACTTTTGGGCCAAGAGAAGATAGAGTCCAAGTCTCTCACGTTCTGGATTCAGATTCGGACTGCACAGACATACCTGACTCAAAACGCCAACAACTTTTTCATACGGACTCCGAATTGGGTGATTCTTTTTTTGTTGGAAACTAGATTTCGTGCTCTTTCCAACCAATTGGATTCACCTTCAAATTCGTCCGGAGCGCTGAGTTACGGACGAAACAATCTGACGTTGCAGCAGAATCCGAGTCAAACTACAAGCCCAAAGGTGTTGCATCACCTCCACTTGGGCCCATGAGCCTTGTACGACCTAGGGTTAGTTTTAGGCTGCCTTGGGACGTCCTCCCACCTCCTTGGCCGCCACCCCTTGCTCCTATATAAGTAGATCCATCTAGTAGCTTTTTCCTTGGGATTTGTTTAGTTAAAAGTTAGCCATTGCAACTTCGTGTACTTCGTTTGTGTCCAACGACCAGACCAAGACCGCTTCGGGATCCCCACCATTATCAATACTTCATATTTATTTGCAATATTCAGATTGCTTTATCATATTCTTGCTCGTTCTTCGATTGCTTGCAGGAATAGACCTTCGTGGTCAGGCTGACCGTGCTTCTAGCATCGTCAGTAACCTCAGGAGATTGGTTTAGCGATTGCTAAGGCGCAACGTCGTGCACGTTTGTAGTCGGATCGTCAAAGTCGTCTCCACCAAATCGATAGTTATCATCTCATCGAAAGATCGGGACCCTCGCCTTTATCAGCCCCGCCCTTGAAGGACGTCATCCCTTCTTGTACGAGGACCAAATCCGTGGGGGGAAGAAAGCCCTGTATTTGCAGCTTCACTAGGTGACTATGAGAAACTGAACATCTCTCCCAATCCCCTTTTTCGGAGTTGTGGGGCGAGAGGAAGAGCTGGGAGCGCGAGCCATGTTGGGGTGGTTCTGCTCCACAAGCTCTGAGGGTTTCTTCCGTGAGATTTGGAGGGGATCTGAGATGTATTCTCTTTAAATAGGCCCCTTTCTGGTACGGTCAGGGTGGTATGTGCAAAAATACCCTGACCTCTCACATTCGCTCGACACATGGAAGCTGAAGTTGTCGATGCGCAGAAGCCGAGGGGTACATCATTAAATGGAAGGCCGAACACACTACTTGCAAGTAACCAGTAGAGGAACCTACCTTGCAATGCTGAAGACAATCTATGCGCCGACCACCTCGTCATTGAAGACTAGTTCAGGGGCTACTGAGGGAGTGTTGGACTAAGGGGTCCTCAGGCGTCCGGCCTATTAGCCATGGGCCGGACTGATGGGCTTTGAAGATACAAAGACCGAAGACTGCACCCGTGTCCGGACGGGACTCTCCTTGGCGTGGAAGGCAAGCTTGGCGATCAAATAAGTAGATTCCTTTCTTTGTAACCGACTTATGCAACCCTAGATCCCCCCGGTGTCTATATAAACCGGAGGACTTAGTCCGGAGGGGGGACAATCATTATCATAGCCAGACTAGACTTTTAGGGTTTAGCCATTACGATCTCGTGGTAGAACAACTCTTGTAATACACATATTCATCAAGATCAATCAAGTAGGACGTAGGGTATTACCTCCATAGAGAGGGCCCGAACCTGGGTAGAACATTGTGTCCCCTGTCTCCTATTACCATCGATCCTAGACGCACAGTTCGGGACCCCCTACCCGAGATCCGCCGGTTTTGACACAGAAAGGAACTTTCACCATAAGTTCCACCCTCAGGGGAAAATAGGAAAGAGCGCTTGTTGCTTTGCTGTGGGCGAATGTCAATGTGTTTGCATGTCAATCACTTGATATCCCTGGTGTTCCAAGGGAAATAATCAAGCACCACCTTGTCGTCTGTCCTCACGCGTGGCCCGTCAAGCAGAAGGTGCGGAAGTAAGCTTTGGAATGGCAACAATTTATTACCAAAGAGATAAAGAAGTTGGAAGCGGCAGGTTTGGTCAGAGGTGTACTCCATCCTACGTGGTTGGCCAATCTAGTTGTGTGCGCAATGCAAACGGCCAGTGGTGGTTTTGTATTGACTATTATCAATAAAGCTTGCCCAAAGGATCCTTTTTCCCTTGCCGCGCATCGACAAGATTGTTTTTTCCACTACCAGATATGACATGCTGTCATTTCTCGATGCCTACTCCGGGTATCACCAGATTTTCATGTCAAAGTATGTCGGATGTGGGGTTCCGGCAAACCCTTAAGGTTCGAACACTGGGGTGCGCGTGAAGTCTTTTCCTCCCATCGATCTACGTCCTAACTCGCTAAGATCTCGCGGACGAACTCAACGAACTCGCAACACAGAAAGACACAAGATTTATACTGGTTCGGGCCACCGTTGTGGTGTAATACCCTGCTCTAGTGTGGTGGTGGTGGTGGATTGCCTCTTGGGCTGATGCTGAACAATACAACGGGAAGAACAACCTCCTGAGGTTGAGGTGTTCTTGTGCTTGGCTAACTTGTGTGGGTGAGAGTGATCTAAGATCTCCTCTCCTTGCCTATGGTGGTGGCTAGGCCTACTTACAGAGGCCCTGGTCCTCTTCCCAAATCTTGAGCGGGAAGGGAGCCAACAATGGCGGGCAAATTTGAAGGGGGACAGCTAGTACAAGCTATCCTGACAAAAGTGGTCTTCGCCTGCCAAAGGCTCTGGTGGTGACGCCGTCTTGGGCTCCACGATGACCTCCGTCTTGCCGTCCTTCTGGTCTTGGTCTTGTTGCACCAAAATGGCAACCTTTGCCTGATGCCTCGGTACTCCTCGCCTGCGCTGGTTTCCTTAGCACCAAAGAGGAAACAAGGACGCTGGGCGCGCTGGCGCCCGCCTGGTGTCGATCGTCATGGCTCACGTCACGAGAGCCTCGTGAGGTTCGCCTCGCCTTGATATCTCCGCTCCTCGTGAGCCTGCCTGACTAGGCCACTCCAGAGGAGGTCTTGTGTCATCTGCCTCGCGAGGCTTGGCCCCTCGCGAGGGTCTTGGATGCCTTGTTAATGAAGGTGGGCCATACGGCCTGCTAGCTTAGCCACGCCGTGGGCCGCAGGCAGGCAAGCCTGGGGACCCCCGTTCCCAGGACGCCAAAAGTAGCCCCCGGGCCCACAGTGCACTCGGGCTTGGCTTCACGGTGAAGCCAAGGGCCAAGTACGGAGCACCACGGGCCCCAAAAGCCTGCGGCCTCGGTTGACGCGTGGCGGTTGATTGGATGCATGCGTCTCCACTTCGCCACGCTTCCTTGGCAACTACACGACTGATGAGGACATCAATACCATTGTTACATCCACATCGCCTCCTGTTACATATACTGGACCAATTACTAGAGCTCGCGCACGCCAATTGAATTATCACGTACTTTCGTTTCTTGGTAACGATTCTAATGTTCATGAGAATATGATGCTGCCTAAATTGGATACATTTGTTTTGCTTACAAATGAAGGGCCTAGCTTGGACAAGAAAGATGAACCTTGGAGCAAGTTCAAGAATGGAGATGATGGCAGGCGCAACGGGATCAAGAACGGAGTTACAAGTGATGATTTCAGGACTTTGAAGCCAACATAAGGAGTGTATGAAGCCTTGGACGAAATATACAACATGCCAGTTCATAAATTTCGTTCAGATGCTATTTTAGGTGCTGCGTCACCTTATTACTGGGCCAGGCCCATGTATTTTCGAAATACTTAAGTATAGGCTGTTTTTAGAGTCTGTATGTGTGGGGAGACAAGAGTTAGGGTTGGTTTCGGACCCCTCCTCGAAGGGCCACGAAATCCCCCCCCCTCTTCCTCCATATATACAACCCTTAGGGCGTCATTTAGACTTTGGATTTTGTTTAGATTAAAGTTCGCCATAGCTGCAACTTCGCGTACTTCGTTTGTGTTCAACGACCGGACAAAGGCTTCATAGAACCCCACCTTGATCAATAAAGCTTTCATCTTCTATTCACAATATCCAAATTGCAATCTTAGTTTCTTGCTTGTTCTTCGTTTGCCTACAGGAAACAGACCTTCGTGGTCAGGTTGATCGTGCTCTGGCGTGGTCAATAACCTCTCGGAGTTGGTTTAGTGATTGCTAAGGCGCGACGTCCTCGCACGTTCGTAGTCGGATCATCAAAGTCGACTTCCTCCAAAACGATAGCCACCATCTCATCGAAAGATGGGACACCTTTGCCTCTATCAAGTGGTATCAGATTTTCAGGTTGCTCGGTGAGATTTTACAGCTTTTCATAGTTTAGATCGAGTCTGTTCTTCATACCTATAGTCCACGAAAAAAGCCAAAAAAAATTAGGGTTAGTTCATCATGTCCGAACCAATCTGAGCCTTTGCATAGTCTTTTTAGAGTTTTGCTTTGTTGAATTTGCGGTTGCATCATCGTGTCGAGTTGCTGGTCTTAGCGTCTAGTCCCTTAGAGTTTCGAGTTCTGTTCACAGGTTGTCACGCCGCCGCCGCACCATCGTCATCATTATTGCCATATACCACCACCCCACCATATACATCGCCGATGCCATATACAACCACCAATCCGAGTCCACATATACCATCACCATATACAACCACCAATCCGAGTCCGCATATATCATCGCCATATACCACCACCAGTCCGAGTTCCACCAGATTTATCTCCGCTACTAGTCCTAGTCTGAGTCCGTTATTTGTTGCTTTGTTTTCGAGTTCCAGATCACGCGATACTCCGAGTCGCGACAGAGTAGGACTCCTGAGATTCTGTGCTACTCGCAGAAGAAAAAAGAGGAGAAACTAAGTCTGGAAAATTCTGGCTAGGCAATTTTTAGACCATTTGTAGACTTTTTTGAAAAAAAATTGTTGCGGAGCAAAAAAAAAGAGGAGAAAAGTGCAAAAAAAAGTGAAAAAACAGAAAAAAAAAATTCAGAGAGTGCTCCTCCCTTGTTTACGTGCAGCGTCGTGATTTTGTTCGTGTTCTAGGCTCGCGTCTCTAGCACAGTCTAGCCTAGGTGATGAGGACATCAATACCATTGTTACACCCACAGCCCCTACTGTTACATATACTGGACCAATTACTAGAGCTCGCGCACGCCAATTAAATTACCAGGTACTTTCGTTTCTTGGTAATGATTCTAATGTTCATGAGATTATGATGCTGCCTAAATTGGATACATTTGTTTTGCTTTCAAATGAAGGGCCTAGCTTGGAGAAGGATGAACATTGGAGCAAGAACACGCATGGAGTTGATGGCATGCGCAAGGGGATCAAGAACGGAGTTACAAGTGATGATTTCAGGACTTTGAAGCCGCCATAAGGAGTGCATGAAGCCATGGACGAAATATACAAGATGCCACTTCATAATATTCGTCCATAGGCTATTCTAGGTGCTGCGTCACCTTATTAATGGGCCAGGACCATGTAATTTCGAAATACTTAAGTATAGGCTATTTTTAGAGTCCGTATGTGTGGGGAAACAAGAGTTAGGGTTGGTTTCGGACCCCACCCTCAAGGGCCACGAAATTCCCCTCTCTTCCTCCATATATACAGCCCTTAGGGCGTCGTTTAGACTTTGGGTTTTGTTTAGATTAAAAGTTCGCCATAGCTGCAACTTCTCGTACTTCGTTTGTGTCCAACGACCAGACCAAGACGTCACAGAACCCCACCTTGATCACTAAGCTTTCATCTTATATTCGCAATATCCAGATTGCAATCTCAGTTTCTTGCTTGTTCTTCGTTTGCTCGCAGGAAACAGACCCTCGTGGTCAGGTTGATCGTGCTCCGGCGTGGTCAATAACCCCTCGGAAGTTGGTTTAGCGATTGCTAAGGCGCGATGTCTCGCACGTTCGTAGTCGGATCGTCAAGGTCGACTCCCACAGAAAACGATAGCCACCATCTCATCGAAACATCGGGACACCTTTGCCTCTATCAAGTGGTATCAGATTTCCAGGTTGCTCGGTGAGATTTTTACAGTTTTTCGTAGATTAGATCGAGTCTGTTCTTCATACCTACAGTCCACGAAAAAGCCACAAAAAAAATTAGGGTTAGTTCATCATATCCGAACCAATCTGAGCCTTTGCATAATCTTTTTAGGGTTTTTGCTTTGTTGAATTTGCGGTTGCATCGTCGTGTCAAGTTGCTGGTCTTAGAGTCTAGTCTTTTAGAGTTTCGAGTTCTGGTCATAAGTTGTCACGCCGCCGCCGCACCATCATCATCGCCCATCTACCACCATTGCTTATCCGCCACCTTTCTGAATCCGTATCCATATACCACCACCAATCCGTATCCATATACCACCACCAATCTGTATCCATATACCACCACCAATCTGTAACCATATATCCACCACCAATCCGAGTTCTTCTCATATTAGGTTTGTTCTTGAGATCAATCTAAATTCCGATTCGTGTTTCCTTGCCTGCATAGGTCTCGGAAAAAAAAAAGAGTCTGGAGACCCCCGGGCAGTTTTTAGGCCAAAATTTTCATGGGCAAAAATATTTTTTCCCTATCCTATTTTTAGGCTTTTCTGAGTCTTTTGAGCCACGTGCCATCATAGTGATTTTTTGTCGCACTTTTTCGTCGTCGCTGCCCTGATTTCCGAAAAAAAAAGTGAAATTTTTTTTTCGTGCCATCCTATCAGTTGGACGAGGGAAGAGTTTTGAGACACTCGCCATTATAGTAATTTTTCGCAAAAATAAAAATAAAAAAAAGAGGAGCGCAAAAAAAAGCGAAAAACAAAGTTCCAGAGTGTGCTTTTCCCTTATTTACGTGCAACACCGTGATTTTGTTAGTGTTCTAGGCTCGCGTCTCTAGCACGGTCTAGCCTAGGACCAGCACAGTACCGTCGTTGAGCGTTTATTCAACTTTGCATCTCTGAATTGATTATTGCTGACCCTTTTTGCTACCATACTATAAGCCTTCCCAGCTCCACATACCTCTACGTCGTGCGTTTGACTCTTCCTGGCAATCGCTCTATCCAAGCTTTTGAGAGTTTTGACTACAACGGTTGCCGATCACCGCCTGCTGCTGGGTAAGAACTGGTAAGAATTTGAGATTTGCTTGACGGATTTGTGACACCCGCCACCACCACCTCTTGTTAGTATTCTGTAGGATCATATTCTTGTGTGTTTTCTATTGTTGCTAACCATGGCAGGATCACAAGCCGACGAGACTGACTGGGAGAACATGACGAATCAGGAGTTGCATGATAAATTTCAGCAAATGATGAATGGACAGGTGCAGGATGTGCTAAACAGATTTGAAGAGGCCATGGAGAAGATAGATGACATGGAGAAGACGTTCGAAACAAAGCTCGATAACAGGTTTAATGAATTGCTCGCGCGTCTTCCACCACCACCACCGGCTGCACCTAACGCACCTCTACAACAACAACAACGACGACTACCTACACATCGTGAAACAGCCCTCCGCCGAGCGAGCTGTCTCCCTCTTGCACCTGGCCAAACTGTTGGTGCTGCTGTTGCTACTTCTGTGGCTCCTGCTGCTGATGCGGAGGAGGATGATTTTGCTAGCGATTACGAGGATGAGGTTGATCAAACTCAGAACTACGTGCCACCACCAGCACCGCAACCATCAGGTCGTCCACATGCAAATACTGGCAATGGTAGGGCTCACCCTCAGGTACGAGATCATGACCATCTCCCTAAACTAAAATTGAATATTCCACCATTTGAGGGTAGATATGTTCCTGATATATATCTTACTTGGGAGTTAGAAACTGAACAACGATTTACATGTTTACAATATCCCGAGGAGAGACGTGTTCCTGCTGCTGTTTGTGCATTCACTAGTTTTGCATGTGTTTGGTGGTCTGAGCATTGTAGATTATATCCCATTCCTGCTACTTGGGCTGCTTTGAAAACTGCTATGCGTACTCGTTGGGTTCCACCATATTATCAACGTGAATTACTTCAAAAATTGCAGCGCTTAAGACAGGGAAAAAATTCTGTAGAAGAATATTATCAGGAATTACAAACTGGCATGATTAGATGTGGTATTGTTGAGGAGAATGAAGCTATGCTTGCACGTTTTATGGGTGGATTAAATAGAGAGGATTCAGACGATTCTGGAGTATAAGGAGTATACTAATATCACTCGTTTATTCCATCTTGCTTGTAAAGCTGAACGTGAAGTGCAGGATCGACAGGCATTGGCGTGGACTAACTTTTCTGCAGGTCGACCTTCATCATGGACACCACGTGCATCATCTACTTCCACACGTTCTGCTACACCGGCTCCTCCGTCGGCTGCCACCTCCAACCGTGATACAATAAAGCAGGCACAATCACCACTATCTGCCAAGAGCACACCTTCTGGGCCTGCAAAGAGCTCTTCTTCATCCATGGCATCAACAGGGCAAACACATGATATTATTTGTCGACGTTGCAAGGGTGGAGGTCATTATGCGAGAGAATGCCCATCTAAGCGTGTGATGATTGTTACTGAGGATGGTGGGTATGAGTCCGCTAGTGACTATGATGAGGAGACTTTGGCTCTTATTACACGTGACAGAACACGGTGGAGATGATTCTGATCATGAGACGCAATACATGGCTCCTGAAGATGCTGACGAGTATGAATATTTAGTTGCTCAACGTGTTTTGAGTGTGCAGGTTACACAAGCTGAGCAAAATCAGAGGCATAATTTGTTCCATACAAAGGGCGTTGTGAAGGAACGTTCTGTTCGCGTCATCATAGATGGAGGGAGCTGCAATAACTTGGCTAGCATGGAGATGGTGGAGAAGCTATCTCTCACCACAAGACCACATCCACATCCTTACTACATCCAATGGTTCAACAACAACGGCAAGGTTAAGGTAACACGTACTGTTCGTGTGCATTTTAGTATCTCTACATATGCTGATTATGTTGATTGTGATGTGGTACCTATGCAAGCATGTTCCTTATTACTTGGTAGACCATGGAAATTTGATAAAAATTCTATACACCATGGTAGAAACAATCAGTATACTCTTGTTCATAAGGATAAAAATATTACTTTGCTTCCTATGACTTCTGATTCCATTTTGAAAGATGATATTAATAGAGCTAATAAAGCAAAACCGGAGATAAATAAGAGTAAAAATCAGATTGTGGCAAAAGAGTTTGAGAAACAAATGAAGACTAACAATAAACCATCTAGTGTTGCTTATGAAATTAAATTGAAAAGTGCATGTTTACTTGCCACCAAATCTGATATTGATGATCTAGATTTTAGCAAATCTGTTTGCTATGCTTTTGTGTGCAAAGAGGCATTATTTTCATTCGAGGACGTGCCTTCCTCTTTGCCTCCTGCTGTCACTAACATTTTGCAGGAGTTCACTGATGTCTTTCCACAAGACGTGCCACCGGGATTACCACCTATTCGAGGGATTGAGCATCAAATTGACTTAATTCCCAGTGCATCATTACCCAACCGTGCACCATACCATACCAATCCAGAGAAGACGAAGGAGATTATGCGTCAAGTACAAGTACTGCTCGACAAAGGGTATATACGCGAATCCCTTAGTCCTTGTGCCGTTCCTATCATTTTAGTGCCGAAAAAGGATGGTACGTCGCGTATGTGCGTTGATTGTAGAGGCATTAATAATATTACTATTCGTTATCGTCATCCTATTCCTAGGCTAGATGATATGCTTGATGAATTGAGTGGCTCTACAATATTCTCCAAAGTTGATTTGCGTAGTGGATACCATCAAATTCGTATGAAATTGGGAGATGAATGGAAAACAATATTTAAAACTAAGTCTGGATTATATGAGTGGTTAGTCATGCCTTTTGGGTTAGCTAATGCACCTAGTACTTTCATGAGATTAATGAACGAAGTTTTACGTGCTTTCATTGGACGATTTGTGGTAGTTTACTTTGATGACATATTGATTTATAGCAAATATTTGGAGGAACATTTGGAACATTTACGTGATGTTTTTATTGCTCTACGTGATGCACGTTTGTTTGGTAACCTAGGAAAGTGCACCTTTTGCACCGACCGAGTATCTTTTCTTGGCTATGTTGTTACTCCACAGGGATTTCAAGTTGATAAAGCCAAGATTGAAGCTATTGAGAGTTGGCCGTAGCCCAAAACGGTCACACAAGTGAGGAGTTTCCTTGGCCTCGCTGGTTTCTATAGGTGTTTTGTGATAGATTTCAGCACCATTGCTGCACCTCTCAACGAGCTTACAAAGAAGGATGTGCCTTTTGTTTGGGGTACCGCACAGGAAGAAGCCTTCACGGTATTGAAAGATAAGTTGACACATGCTCCTTTACTCCAACTTCCTAATTTTAATAAGACTTTTGAGCTTGAATGTGATGCTAGTGGAATTGGATTAGGAGGTGTGTTATTACAAGATGGCAAACCTGTTGCATACTTTTCTGAAAAAGTGAGTGGGCCTAGTCTGAACTATTCTACTTATGATAAAGAATTATATGCTCTTGTTCGGACCTTAGAAAAATGGCAACATTATTTATGGCCCAAGGAATTTGTTATACATTCTGATCATGAATATTTGAAACACATTAAAAGTCAAGCAAAACTGAATCATAGACATGCTAAATGGGTTGAATTCATTGAGACTTTCCTTATGTCATTAAACACAAGAAGGGTAAAGAAAATGTTATTGCTGATGCATTTACTCGTCGTTATACTATGCTTTCACAATTTCACTTTAAAATATTTGGTTTGGAGACCATCAAAGATCAATATGTACACGATGCTGAATTTAAAGATGTATTGCAGAATTGTAAGGAAGGGAGACCTTGGAACAAGTTCGTTCTTAACGATGGATTTGTGTTTCGTGCTAACAAGTTATGCATTCCAGCTAGCTCCATTCGTCTTTTGTTGTTGCAGGAGGTGCATGGAGGAGGATTAATGGGACACTTTGGCGTCAAGAAGACGAAGGAAATACTTGCTACACATTTCTTTTGGCCAAAGATGAGACGGGATGTTGAGCGTTTTTTTGCTCGCTGCACTACATGTCAAAAAGATAAGTCGCGACTCAATCCTCATGGTTTATATATGCCTTTGCCTGTACCTAGTGTTCCTTGGGAGGATATATCTATGGACTTTGTTTTAGGTTTACCTCGAACAAAGAAGGGGAGGGATAGCATATTTGGTGTCGTGGATAGGTTCTCGAAAATGGCACACTTTATACCATGTCATAAAAGCGATGATGCTGTTAATGTTGTTGATTTGTTCTTTCGTGAAATTATTCGCTTGCATGGTGTGCCAAATACTATTGTTTCAGATCGTGATACTAAATTTCTTAGCCACTTTTGGAGATGTTTATGGGCTAAGTTGGGGACTAAACTGCTTTTTAGTACTACTTGTCACCCCCAAACTGATGGACAAACTGAAGTAGTCAATAGTACATTGTATACTATGCTTAGGGCTGTTTTGAAGAATAATAAGAAAATGTGGGAAGAATGCTTGCCTCATATTGAATTTGCTTATAATCATTCATTGCATTCTACTACTAAGATGTGCCCTTTTGAAATTGTGTATGATTTCCTACCTCGTGCACCTCCTATTGATTTGTTGCCTCTTCCATCTTCGGAGAAGGTTAATTTTGATGCTAAAGAACGTTCTGAATTGATTTTAAAAATGCATGAGTTAACTAAGGAAAACATTGAGCGTATGAATGCTAAATATAAACTTGCTGGAGATAAGGGTAGAAAACATGTTGTGTTTGCACCTGGAGATCTTGTTTGGTTACATTTGCGTAAAGATAGATTTCCTAATCTGCGCAAATCAAAGCTAATGCCACGTGCTGATGGTCCTTTTAAGGTTTTAGAGAAAATAAATGATAATGCATATAAACTTGAGCTACCTGCAGATTTTGGGGTTAGTCCCACTTTTAACATTGCAGATTTGAAGCCTTATTTGGGTGAGGAAGATGAGCTTCCGTCGAGGACGACTTCATTTCAAGAAGGGGAGGATGATGAGGACATCAATACCATTGTTACACCCACAGCCCCTACTGTTACATATACTGGACCAATTACTAGAGCTCGCGCACGCCAATTAAATTACCAGGTACTTTCGTTTCTTGGTAATGATTCTAATGTTCATGAGATTATGATGCTGCCTAAATTGGATACATTTGTTTTGCTTACAAATGAAGGGCCTAGCTTGGAGAAGGATGAACATTGGAGCAAGAACACGAATGGAGTTGATGGCATGCGCAAGGGGAACAAGAACGGAGTTACAAGTGATGATTTCAGGACTTTGAAGCCGCCATAAGGAGTGCATGAAGCCTTGGACGAAATATACAAGATGCCACTTCATAATATTCGTCCATAGGCTATTCTAGGTGCTGCGTCACCTTATTAATGGGCCAGGCCCATGTAATTTCGAAATACTTAAGTATAGGCTATTTTTAGAGTCCGTATGTGTGGGGAAACAAGAGTTAGGGTTGGTTTCGGACCCCACCCTCAAGGGCCACGAAATTCCCCTCTCTTCCTCCATATATACAGCCCTTAGGGCGTCGTTTAGACTTTGGGTTTTGTTTAGATTAAAAGTTCGCCATAGCTGCAACTTCTCGTACTTCGTTTGTGTCCAACGACCAGACCAAGACGTCACAGAACCCCACCTTGATCAATAAAGCTTTCATCTTATATTCGCAATATCCAGATTGCAATCTCAGTTTCTTGCTTGTTCTTCGTTTGCTCGCAGGAAACAGGCCCTCGTGGTCAGGTTGATCGTGCTCCGGCGTGGTCAATAACCCCTCGGAAGTTGGTTTAGCGATTGCTAAGGCGCGACGTCTCGCACGTTCGTAGTCGGATCGTCAAGGTCGACTCCCACAGAAACGATAGCCACCATCTCATCGAAACATCGGGACACCTTTGCCTCTATCAACACGTCTCTCCTCGGGATATTGTAAACATGTAAATCGTTGTTCAGTTTCTAACTCCCAAGTAAGATATATATCAGGAACATATCTACCCTCAAATGGTGGAATATTCAATTTTAGTTTAGGGAGATGGTCATGATCTCGTACCTGAGGGTGAGCCCTACCATTGCCATTATTTGCATGTGGACGACCTGGTGGTTGCGGTGCTAGTGGTGGCACGTAGTTCTGATTTTGATCAACCTCATCCTCATAATCTCCCACATAATCATCCTCCTCCACATCAGCAGTAGGAGCCACAGAAGTATCAACAGCAGCACCAGCGGTTTGGCCCGACTGAAGAGGGACACGGCTCGCTCGGCGGAGGGCTGTTTCCCGACGTGGAGGTAGTCGGTGTTGTTGCTGTTGTGGCAGAGGTGCGGCAGGAGCAGCCGGTGGTGGTGGTGGAAAACGCGAAAGCAATTCAGCAAACTTGTTATCGAGCTTTGTTTCAAACGTCTTCTCCATGCCATCTATCTTCTCCATGGCCTCTTCAAATCTGTTTATCACATCTTGCACCTGTCCATTCATCATTTGCTGAAACGTATCATGAAGCTCCTTGTTCGTCAAGTTCTCCCAGTCAGTCTCGTCGGCTTGTGATCCTGGCATGGTTAGTAGCAATAGAAACACACAAGAATATGATCCTATAGACTACTAACAAGTGGTGGTGGTAGCGGGTGTCACAAATCCGTCAAGCAAATCTCAAATTCTTACCAGTTCTTACCCAGCAGCAGGCGGTGATCGGCAACCGTTGGAGTCAAAAACTCTCAAAAGCTTGGATAGAGCGATTGCCAGGGAGAGTCAAACGCACGACGTAGATGTATGTGGAGCTGGGAAGGCTTATAGTATGGTAGCAAAAAGGGTCAGCAATAATCAATTCAGAGATGCAAAGTTGAATAAGAGCTCAACGACGGTACTGTGCTGGTCCTAGGCTAGACCGTGCTAGAGACGCGAGCCTAGAACACTAACAAAATCACGGCGCTGCACGTAAATAAGGGAAAAGCACACTCTGGAACTCTCTCTTTTTTTTCGCTCTCTTTTTTTTTGCGCTCCTCTTTTTTTTTGCGAAAAATCACTATAATGGCGAGTGTCTCAAAACTCTTCCCTCGTTAAACTGATAGGATGGGCACGAAATTTTTTTGTCCTAAAAACTGCCCGGGGGTCTCGAGACTTTTTTTTTCGAGACCTACGCAGGCAAGGAAAAACGAATCGAAATTTAGATTGATCTCAAGAACAAACCTAATATGAGAAGAACTCGGATTGGTGGTGGATATATGGTTGTGGTATATGGCAGCGGTGGTGGTATATGGTAGCGGTGGTGGTATATGGATACAAATTGGTGGTGGTATATGGATACGGATTGGTGGTGGTATATGGATATGGATTCAGAGCGGTGGCGGATAAGCAAAAGTGGTAGATGGGCGATGATGATGGTGCGGCGGCGGCGTGACAACTTGTGACCAGAACTCGAAACTCTAAAAGACTAGACTCTAAGACCAGCAACTTGACACGACGATGCAACCACAAATTCAACAAAGCAAAAACCCTAAAAATATTATGCAAAGGCTCAGATTGGTTCGGATATGATGAACTAACCCTAATTTTTTTTTCTGGCTTTTTCGTGGACTGTAGGTATGAAGAACAGACTCGATCTAATCTACGAAAAACTGTAAAATCTCACCGAGCAACCTGGAAATCTGATACCACTTGATAGAGGCTAAGGTGTCCCGATGTTTCGATGAGATGGTGGCTATCGTTTTCTGTGGGAGTCGACCTTGACGATCCGACTACGAACGTGCGAGACGTCGCGCCTTAGCAATCGCTAAACCAACTTCCGAGGGTTATTGACCACGCCACAGCAAGATCAACCTGACCACGAGGGTCTGTTTCCTGCGAGCAAACGAAGAACAAGCAAGAAACTGAGATTGCAATCGGGATATTGCGAATATAAGATGAAAGCTTTATTGATCAAGGTGGGGTTCTATGACGTCTTGGTCTGGTCGTTGGACACAAACGAAGTACGCGAAGTTGCAGCTATGGCGAACTTTTAATCTAAACAAAACCCCAAAGTCTAAACGATGCCCTAAGGGCTGTATATATGGAGGAAGAGGGGGGAATTTCGTGGCCCTTGAGGGTGGGGTCCGAAACCAACCCTAACTCTTGTTTCCCCACACATACGGACTCTAAAAATAGCCTATACTTAAGTATTTCGAAATTACATGGGCCTGGCCCATTAATTAGGTGACGCGGCACCTAGAATAGCCTATGGACGAATATTATGAAGTGGCATCTTGTATATTTCGTCCAAGGCTTCATGCACTCCTTATGGCGGCTTCAAAGTCCTGAAATCATCACTTGTAACTCCGTTCTTGATCCCCTTGCGCATGCCATCAACTCCATGCGTGTTCTTGCTCCAATGTTCATCCTTCTCCAAGCTAGGCCCTTCATTTGTAAGCAAAACAAATGTATCCAATTTAGGCAGCATCATAATCTCATGAACATTAGAATCATTACCAAGAAACGAAATTACCTGGTAATTTAATTGGCGTGCGCGAGCTCTAGTAATTGGTCCAGTATATGTAACAGTAGGGGCTGTGGGTGTAACAATGGTATTGATGTCCTCATCACTCTCACATGATATATTTTGTTCATTGTCGCTTCCCTCCAATTGTTGCATCTATGCTTATTGATCGTGGAGACTTGGACACTTTACATATGATGCATGCGTGCTTGATTGAGCCTATTGTATTTGGTTGTTCTTGCATCATATGCCTTCATACTATGTGATGTAGGGTAGAGACCCTAATCGCCCGATGTTTCACGAAAGGAGCGGATCCCGCGGAAATCACGAAGAACACAGGGAAGAACGGAGAGAAAACATAAAAAGAAACACGAGAGGAATCACTAAACCGACATGAATAAGTAACACATGGGCTAGATCCTCGAGTACATAAGGAAAGATACACGATCCATGGACAACTAGGGACGATACAAGGGTAGCCGGTCTTCTCCGTGAGGAGGTCTTGAGTTCTTCCCTAAAAGGGGTCTTGAATCCGCTTGGGGGATCTTCTCCGGTGGAGGCTCGAATCTCCATAGAGAAGTCTACCAAGTGGATGAGCAAAGCTCTCTCACAAACATGAGCTAAACATTTGCTAACCCTAAAAATGAGGAGTAGAAGGTCTATTTATGGCCCAAGGGGCGAAAGGGTAAGTGGGGGACGAAACGGGTACACGGGCCTCAGCCCAAGTCACGCACACAGGCGGTGGCCGGATGATCCGGGAGTTTGTCCGGATGATCCGGGCTTCGGGGGTCCGGATGATCCGGGTTGGCGTCCGGATGATCCGGCTGGGTTGTAGCAGCTACGAGAGGGCCGGATGTCCGGGACTTGGTCCGGACGTCCGGGCGTGGCCGGATGATCCGAGCCTGGGTCCGGATGACCCATCTCCAAGATGCCGTCTCGGGTGTCGCTGGGCACATGATAGAGGCAAAGGTGTCCTGATGTTTCGATGAGATGGTGGCTATCGTTTTCTATGGGAGTCGAACTTGACGATCCGACTATGAACGTGCGAGACGTCGAGCCTTAGCAATCGCTAAACCAACTTCCGAGGGTTATTCACCACGCAGGAGCACGATTAACCTGACCACGAGGGTGTGTTTCCTGTGAGCAAACGAAGAACAAGAAAGAAACTGAGATTGCAATCTGGATATTGCGAATATAAGATGAAAGCTTTATTGATCAAGGTGGGGTTCTGTGACGCGTTGGTCTGGTCGTTGAACACAAACGAAGTACGCGAAGTTGCAGCTATGGCGAACTTTTAACCTAAACAAAACCCAAAGTCTAAACGATGCCCTAAGGGATGTATATATGGAGGAAGAGGGGGGGGGGATTTCGTGTCCCTTGGAGGAGGGGTCCGAAACCAACCCTAACTCTTGTTTCCCCACACATACGGACTCTAAAAACAGCCTATACTTAAGTATTTCGAAAATACATGGGCCTAGCCCAATAATAAGGTGACACAGCACCTAAAATAGCCTCTGGACGAAATTTATGAAGTGGCATATTGTATATTTGGTACAAGGCTTCATGCACACCTTATGGTGGCTTCAAAGTCCTGAAATCATCACTTGTAACTCCGTTCTGGATCCCCTTGCGCATGCCATCATCTCCATGCTTGAACTTGTTCCAAGGTTCATCTTTCTTGTCCAAGCTAGGCCCTTCATTTGTAAGCAAAACAAATGTATCCAATTTAGGCAGCATCATATTCTCATGAACATTAGAATCGTTACGAAGAAAGAAAGTACCTGATAATTCAATTGGCATGCGCGTGCTCTAGTAATTGGTCCAGTATGTATAGCAGCAGGGGCTGTGGGTGTAACAATGGTATGGATGTCCTCATCAGCACATTATCCGGATCGTCCAAGCCGGGGTCCGGATCATCCGGGCTGAGGCAGGATCGTCCGGACGGCGGTCCGGATCGTCCGGGCTTCTGCTGACTTAGCCCTTTTTCTTCTTCGTCTTCACGTCCATCTTCCTCTTCGGATTCTCCTCGCTCCTTGGCATCTCCATGGCTAACTCCTTGATACCTGAGTATGAACAATGTCTCCGTTTGAGGTAGTAGCCATGTCTCATGGTCATCGAAGTGGAATTTTGAGAGGAGAGATGTCACCTCGGTCTCGAGAGCTCTTGCACGTGATCGAGTCATGGGTCCACTAGGCACTTGATGAGACGATGGAAGGTCCATGGGGATGACCTTGGGATGCTTCGCATCATCTCCCCTCCCTTGGGAAAGATCCAACCTCGGATTGAAATCCTCATCACCATGGTACAGGGAAAGATCTTTGACGTTGAAGATGTCGCTCACGGAGTACTTGTCATGTGGGATGTCGATCTTGTGTGCGTTGTTGTTGTAGCGGGCAAGCACCTTGAATGGTCCATCGGCTCGTGGTAGAAGCTTGGACTTGCGTTCGTTGGGGAAGTGTTCCTTGCGAAGGTGTAGCCACACAAGATCTCCAATGTTGAATATCATGTGATGCTTGTTGACGTTGAGCCTGGTCGCGAGTCGTTTTACTTGGAGCTCAATGGTGTGCCTTGTATCTTCATGCATCTTCTTGAGGTGGTTGACTCGGGCACTCACGTCCATGTTTATGCGCTCGTGTAGTGGTAAAGGTAGAATGTCCAATGGGGACAACGGGTTGAAGCCGTAGACAACCTCGAAGGGGGACTTGCCGGTAGTCGAATGTCTTGTGCGGTTGTAGGCGTACTCGGCGATGGGTAGGCACTCTTCCCACTCCTTGATGTTCTTCTTGATTACAACGCGAAGAAGGGTGGAGAGCGTATGGTTTGTCACCTCCGTTTGGCCGTCGGTTTGTGGATGATATGCCATGGAGAATAGTAGCTTGATTCCGAGCTTGGCGCATAAGGTCTCCCAAAAGTAACTCAAGAACTTGACGTCACGGTCCGAGACGATAGTCTTTGGCACACCATGTAGACGCAATATTTCCCTACAAAAGAGATTAGCAACATGTGAAGCATCATCTATCTTGTTGCAAGGAATAAAATGTGCCATTTTTGAGAAACGGTCCACAACGACAAATATGGAATCAATTTTGAGTCCTAGGAAAACCAAGTACAAAGTCCATGCTAATGTCTTCCCATGGTTGGTATGGAATTGGGAGAGGCATATAGAGGCCACGAGATTGAGCTTTGCGACATGTAGAACATCGGTTGGTGAAACGATTGACGTCCCGAAACATCTTGGGCCAAAAGTAGTTCTTCGAGAGCACGGCGAACGTCTTGTCGCGTCTGAAATGTCCCATTAAGCCGCCTCCATGAGATTCCTGCAAAAGCAACAAACGAAGAGACGACTCGGGGATGCAAAGTTTGTTAGCTCTCATGAGATAGCCATCTTTTGTGTAATAGCGTTCTCAAGATGTATTCGACAAACACTTGGCATAAGGAGTAGCAAAGGTTGCATCATGCTCATACAAGTCTTTGATATGCTCGAAGCCAATGACATCTACCTCAAGCTGCGTGACAAGCTTGCATATGCAGGAAAGAGCATCCGCTACGATGTTTTCTTTACCCTTGATGTACTTGATGACATAAGGAAAAGACTCAATAAATTCACAATGCTTGTTCAACTTGGTTTGACCCTTAAGATACTTGAGGGTCTCATGATCGGTATGAATGATAAACTCATGGGGACGAAGGTAATGTTCCCATTCACGCAAAACGCAGACTAAAGCATATAGCTCTTTGTCATAGATGGTGTAATTGAGTGGCGCTCCGGAAAGCTTCTCACTAAAGTAAGCTATGGGGCGCTTCTCTTGCGTTAACACACCCCCTATGCCATTAGCACTAGCATCGCAATGAATCTCGAAAGGTTTGTCAAAGTTGGGTAAGGCAAGCACGGGAGCATGAGTAAGCAAGTTCTTAAGCTCATTGAAAGCGGTATCTTGGGATGGTCCCCAAACAAAAGGCGCATTCTTCTTGCTCAAAGCATGCAAAGGCGAAGCAATGGTGCTAAAATCCTTCACAAAGCGACGATAGAAACCCACAAGACCAAGGAAACTACGCACTTGATGCAAGTTGGTTGGTTGCGGCCAAGTCTTAATAGCATTGATCTTGGACTCATCAACATGAACACCCTTAGAAGAAACAACAAAACCCAAGAAGACGAGCTTATCAACACCAAAAAGGCATTTCTCCATATTAGCATAGAGGCGCTCTTTTCTAAGAGTTTGCAAAACGGTGCGGACATGGGTGACATGCTCTTTGATAGATTTGCTAAACACAAGAATGTCATCGAAGTAAACCACGACAAATATATCAATGTAAGGGCGAAAGACATGATTCATAAGGCGCATAAAAGTGCCCGGTGCTTCCGAGAGACCCATAGGCATGACTAACCACTCATACAAACCAAACTTGGTTTTGAAGGCGGTTTTCCATTCATCACCTTCTTGTATGCGGATTTGATAGTAACCACTCTTAAGATCAATTTTGGAAAATATAGTGGCACCACTAAGTTCATCTAGCATATCATCTAGGCGTGGAATGGGATATCTATAGCGAATGGTGATAGCATTGATAGGTCTACAATCGGAGCACATGTGAAAGCTACCGTCATGTTTTGGCACAAGAATGACTGGTACGGCACAAGGGCTCAAACTTTCACGCACATGTCCATGGTCTATGAGATGCTTTACTTGCCTTTGTATTTGTTTGGTTTGTTTGGGGTTGACGCGGTAGGGAGCTTTGTTTGGAAGCGGTGCTCCGGGGATGAGGTCAATGCGGTGCTCAATGCCTCTTAGTGGAGGTAGTCCCGGAGGTAGCTCATCGGGGAAAACATCTTGGAATTCCTGCAATAAAGAAGATAACACCAAGGGTAGACTGTGAGAGGTGTTAGTTTGTGGTGCCTTGTCCTTGCACAATAGGACATAGTGTAGGACACTCGATGGGTTCTCACACACTTCCCTTATCTCACGTTTGGTGGCAAAGAGAACTATGTTTTTCTTGTCGCTCATCATGGAGGCGCTCAATTTGGGCTTGTGGCGCTCACTCTCTTTTTGGTGGCTCGCTCTCTCATTATTCTCTCCATGATGGGTGTCTTGCTTGTCGGCGATCACTTGACTTGGGGACATGGGACGTAGCACAAACTCCTTTCCATTCATCTTGAAGCTATAGTGATTTGTACGCCCATTGTGGACGACTCCTCTATCGAATTGCCATGGCCGTCCAAGGAGAAGATGACAAACGGACATTGGAACGACGTCACACTCCAAGGTGTCTTCGTAGGCGCCGATTTTGAAGGAGACTTGTACTCGGTGCTCGATTTGGATGGTGCCGGAATCACTAAGCCATTGCACTTTGTATGGATGTGGATGCTTCGTCATGGGAAATTGGAGCTTGGAGCAAAGTTCTTCACTTGTGAGATTATGATAACTTCCTCCATCGATGATGACCTTGACGGATCGTCCATTGATGCCGGCCTTGGTGTGGAATATGTTGCATCTTTGGTCTTCTTCTTGGTGATGTTGGAGGGTCAAGACTTTGGAGACAACAAGTGCGGGACTTGAGTCTTCATCGCAAAAGACTTGTTCTTTTTCATTGTTCACTTGGCGATGCATGGCGACTTGCTCAAGGGCTTCCATTTCTCCTTCATTCATCGAGTCATAAGTGCCATCGTCGTTGAAGACCATGGTTCGCTTGTTGGTGCACTCATAGGACTTGTTGCCTCGGCCTCCGCAAGTGAAACACTTGAAGGAAATCGTCTTGACGGTCTCATCGGTTGGGGTTGATGATGATGAAGCTCGCAGCTTGAAGTTGCTCGTAGTAGGATGGCTTGTATTTGACGAAGCTTTCTTGGAAGTCGATTTGTCGATGTTGGTAGAAGAAGGCTTTGTAGTTGGTGTTGGAGTCGTTGAAGCTTGGTTGTTGATGAATCACATTGGATGAGAACTTGGCATACTTGAAATCACATTGCACTTGGCGTTTCGCTTTGGTAGCTTGGTGCACTAGCTCGATGAGATTTGAGTATGGTTGGAAGTTGGCGATCTTCTTGATGGGATGATTGAGTCCATTCAAGAAGCATGCCATTGTTTGCTCATCATCTTCCATGACATTGGCTCTTATCATTGCAATCTCCATCTCCTTGTACTATTCTTCAACACTCTTGGTTCCTTTCTTGAGTTGTTGGAGTTTCTTGAACAGGTCGCGGTTGTAGTACGTAGGTACGAAGCGTGCTCTCATGACATCCTTCATTTGCGCCCATGTAGTGATGGGTGGTTCACCTCTTGTTGCGCGGCGCTCAATGACTTGTTCCCACCAAATGAGCACATAGTCTTGGAACTCAAGGGATGCCATTGCGATCTTCTTCTCTTCTTCATAATTGTGCAAATGGAAGATCTTGTCAACTTTCAATGCGCATGAAAGGTACTCTTCAGTATCGTTGCTTCGGTTGAATTTGGGCATGGTGAACTTGAGCTTGCCATAGCGTTGCTCTTCATTGTGTTGGGGTCGGGGATGGTGACGCCCATGTTGTAGATGATTGTTCAACGTGTGGTGCTCTTGGCGCGGAGGGTTGTCAACCTCGTGTTGCACTTGTCGTGGAGGATTCCCATTGTCTTCATGCTCTCGATGAACTTGATGGTCTTGGCGATCTTTTGGAGGAGCTTCTCGAGCTCGAGGAGGGACTTGACGGTGTACGCGAGCTTGATAAATCCTCTCGCGGACTTCTTCGTGAAGTGCTTCGGCATGGTCACGAGCTTGTCGGCCTCGGTCGGCTATGGCTCGACTTGAATCGCGTAGAGCTCGTTGTGCCTCAAGTGCTTGAGCGTCACGGAGTTGTTCTTCTTGGCATTGTGCCTCAGCATCTTGTGCATTTTGGTGTAGACGCGCGCGTTCTTCCTCTTCATGTTGGCGTTGTCGTTGCCGTTCTCGTGCTAGCGCAAAGGCTTCTTGGGTTTGACGTCGTCGGTGCTCTTGCGAGTCGGTGTCGCATAGAGGATTGAGGCTTGCTCGATGCTCGTTGTGTGCGGCACGTCGAAGAGTGTTCGATGACGGTGTACTTGAGCCGGAGAGGGTAAAGTCGGAGTGGCGACTTGAACGGCTCCTTCTTGAAGTGGAAGAAGAGCAGTTGAGCAACAAAGCGTGAATCTCGTCCATCCTTGCGTCATTCTCTTGCTTGTGATCGTCGAGCTTATGGTCGAAGTAGTCCCTTGTACGTTGCTCGGAGAGTCGCAAGTCGGTGGCGAGGTTGTCAATGCGGTCACTCATGGCTTGTTGTTCTTGATGCAAAGCACGTTGTGCACCAAAGAGGTGGCTTTTGGTGATGAAGGAGTTCATGTCATCGTCTTGCTCCGTGAAGAGTGGGTTGGTAGATGTACTTGGCCTATCCATCATTCCAAGACAAATGTGAGTGGTAGAAAGAGAAGAACGAATACCAAATGTACCTTGACCGAAGTTGAAAGTGGATCGATGATCACTCCAATGTAGGACAAGGGATAGCCCAATTGGTACGAATTCTTGTTGGTTTCTCACACCTACACAAGTAAAAGCTTATGGTGGAGCTTGGTTAGGATGGTGGCACAATTTTTGATGTGAATGTAAGCAAGATTCAATAATGTTTGGAGAAGATTCACGACTTGTAAATGCAACAAGTAGACCAATAGCAAGATGTGGTACACGGAATGATAGAGGCGAGGGTCCCGATCTTTCGATGAGATGATAGCTATCGTTTTCTGTGGGAGTCGACCTTGACGATTCGACTACGAACGTGCGAGACGTCGCGCCTTAGCAATCGCTAAACCAACTTCCGAGGGGTTATTGACCACGCCGGAGCACGATCAACCTGACCACGAGGGCCTGTTTCCTGCGAGCAAACGAAGAACAAGCAAGAAACTGAGATTGCAATCTGGATATTGCGAATATAAGATGAAAGCTTTATTGATCAAGGTGGGGTTCTGTGACGTCTTGGTCTGGTCGTTGGACACAAACGAAGTACGCGAAGTTGCAGCTATGGCGAACTTTTAATCTAAACAAAACCCAAAGTCTAAACGACGGCCTAAGGGCTGTATATATGGAGGAAGAGAGGGGAATTTCGTGGCCCTTGAGGGTGGGGTCCGAAACCAACCCTAACTCTTGTTTCCCCACACATACGGACTCTAAAAATAGCCTATACTTAAGTATTTCGAAATTACATGGGCCTGGCCCATTAATAAGGTGACGCAGCACCTAGAATAGCCTATGGACGAATATTATGAAGTGGCATCTTGTATATTTCGTCCATGGCTTCATGCACTCCTTATGGCGGCTTCAAAGTCCTGAAATCATCACTTGTAACTCCGTTCTTGATCCCCTTGCGCATGCCATCAACTTCATGCGTGTTCTTGCTCCAATGTTCATCCTTCTCCAAGCTAGGCCCTTCATTTGAAAGCAAAACAAATGTATCCAATTTAGGCAGCATCATAATCTCAT